>NC_042981.1:8308744-8423744 GCF_901001165.1 Salmo trutta | reverse complement strand
GCTCACGCAGCTCATAAAGCTCATAAGGCTCCTGCAGCTCACGCAGCTGATAAAGCTCATATGGCTCCTGCAGCTCACGCAGCTCATAAAGCTCACGCAGCTCACGCAGCTGATAAAGCTCATAAGGCTCCTGCAGCTCACGCAGCTCATAAAGCTCATAAGGCTCCTGCAGCTCATTAAGCTCATAAGGCTCCTGCAGCTCATAAAGCTCCTGCAGCTCTTGCAGCTCATGAAAGGATGAAGAAACACTGGCAATTCATCCTTGGGAGAAACTGCAGGCGGTGCTTTGGACTGTGATTAAAACATTGACTACATGACACATGTCTTCTAGGCACAGAGGCAGACTGCAGGCAGTAAACAAACACCAGGGGAGCACTGTGATTGGTTCTGCTAGATTTGACACACAGTTTGACACAAAGTTAAAATGATATTTTCTTGAAATAAAGGACAGATTAGGATAAATGAATGGTTAACAGGTCGGTTTTGTAAATAGTACTGTGTATGTTTGTGTGTGTGTGTGTGTGTGTGTGTGTGTGTGTGTGTGTGTATTTGTGTCCCTCAGGGCATGACTAGCTGTCTGTGTTCACCACGGTGTTCCCAGGACTGATTATACACCTGGATGGTGGTGTGTGTGTGGGTGGGTGGGTGACTTGTGTGACGGGGTTGATTTCATAGCTGGTTGGGGGTGTATGTGTGTGTGACTTGTGAGACGGTGTTGATTTCATAGCTGGTTGGTAAATTATCTGGCGGTCAGAAATCCTAACCAGAACATGACAGACATGAGGAGATGCTGCCTGAGAGAGGACAGAAAAGGATGGACAACTCATGCATGGCAAAATATGAATGATCTCCTACAGGTGTGTTCGACTAGCTGTCCTGTTCAGGGTGCTAGGGTTACAAATAACATTGTTTCTAATATAATTCTAAATCAACCACGGGTACAAACTTTTAGGAAACTAATTATAGGCTGAAAGACGGGAGAAGGGAATGAATTATGATTAGGGACAGTTCCGTTTTGCCTTGGGGAAGGTTATGTGTTTTTTTATTGGGCAGAGGGAAGGGTAGTGTGGTTTGTATTGGGCAGAGAGAAGGGTAGTGTGTTTTTTGGCAGAGGAATGGGTAGTGTGGTTTTTATTGGGCAGAGGGAAGGGTAGTGTTTTTAAAAATATTCGGCAGAGAGAAGGGTAGTGTGGTTTGTATTGGGCAGAGAGAAGGGTAGTGTGTTTTTTGGCAGAGGAATGGGTAGTGTGGTTTGTATTGGGCAGAGGGAAGGGTAGTGTTTTTTATTGGGCAGAGAGAAGGGTAGTGTGGTTTGTATTGGGCAGAGGGAAGGGTAGTGTGGTTTGTATTGGGCAGAGAGAAGGGTAGTGTGTTTTTATTGGGCAGAGGGAAGGGTATTGTTTTTATTGGGCAGAGGGAAGGGTAGTGTGTTTTTATTGGGCAGAGGGAAGGGTATTGTTTTTATTGGGCAGAGGGAAGGGTAGTGTGGTTTTTATTGGGCAGAGGGAAGGGTAGTGTGTTTTGTATTGGGCAGAGGGAAGGGTAGTGTGTTTTTATTGGGCAGAGGGAAGGGTAGTGTGGTTTTTATTGGGCAGAGGGAAGGGTAGTGGTTTTTTTTGGCAGAGAGAAGGGTAGTGTGTTTTTTTGGCAGAGAGAAGGGTAGTGTGGTTTTTATTGGGCAGAGGGATTGGTAGTGTGTTTTTATTGGGCAGAGGGAAGGGTATTGTTTTTTTGGCAGAGAGAAGGGTAGTGTGTTTTTTTGGCAGAGAGAAGGGTAGTGGGTTTTTTATTGGGCAGAGAGAAGGGTAGTGTGTTTTTATTGGGCAGAGGGAAGGGTATTGTTTTTTTGGCAGAGGGAAGGGTAGTGGTTTTTTTTGGCAGAGAGAAGGGTAGTGTGTTTTTTTGGCAGAGAGAAGGGTAGTGTGGTTTTTATTGGGCAGAGGGAAGGGTAGTGGGTTTTTTTGGCAGAGAGAAGGGTAGTGTGTTTTTATTGGGCAGAGGGAAGGGTAGTGTGGTTTTTATTGGGCAGAGGGAAGGGTAGTGTGTTTTTATTGGGCAGAGGGAAGGGTAGTGTGGTTTTTATTGGGCAGAGGGAAGGGTAGTGTGGTTTTTATTGGGCAGAGGGAAGGGTAGTGTTTTTTTTTGGCAGAGAGAAGGGTAGTGTGGTTTGTATTGGGCAGAGAGAAGAGTAGTGTGTTTTTTATTGGGCAGAGGGAAGGGTAGTGTTTTTTTTTGGCAGAGAGAAGGGTAGTGTATTTTTTTGGCAGAGAGAAGGGTAGTGTGGTTTGTATTGGGCAGAGAGAAGAGTAGTGTGTTTTTTATTGGGCAGAGGGAAGGGTAGTGGTTTTTTTTGGCAGAGAGAAGGGTAGTGTGTTTTTATTGGGCAGAGGGAAGGGTAGTGTGGTTTTTATTGGGCAGAGGGAAGGGTAGTGGGTTTTTATTGGGCAGAGGGAAGAGTAGTGTGGTTTTTGTATGTCCTCTTTTTGTATGTCCTCTCTGATGTTGCACTTATCCTGGTGTAGTGTATGACCTAGAGGCTAACTCCCCTCAGTGAGCTTGCCCAGGAGTGGGGTCAAGAAGGGGTTTTACTTGAGATGGGAGTATCTAGAGTTGACAATTGAGTTATGAAATTGGATGAGTTGGTATTTTTATGGTATGAAGTACCAGGAACAAGATTAGAACCTCGTCTTAGGGGCCAAACGGAATGATAATTTATAGAGAATGCTATCTGACTACGGGATACTGCTTTCTCATTTTTAAAGTCTCACTTTGTGAACTGTTCCTAATATCTGTGGTTTGTTATGTCGACTAGAGGGTGGATCTTTGCTATAAAAAATCTCAGTAGCCATTGTGTTGTCACTCTCAATGGATCATAAGGAAATGATGAATCATTGAAAGTCATTGCTATTGCAAAGCTCTTATTATTAAAGATGTAGTTTAACTCTGACTTGTGTGAAAGGTTTGTCTCTCCTAATTTGATATTACAGAAATTAACCACCACATGATCCTTATACACCGTAGAGAGTAGACCCAGATCTGACCCTTATACACCGTAGAGAGTAGACCCACATCTGATCCTTTCAAACTGTAGAGAGTAGACCCACTACTGATCCTTATACACTGTAGAGAGTAGACCCACTACTGATCCATATAAACTGTAGAGAGTAGACCCACTACTGATCCTTATAAACTGTAGAGAGTAGACCCACTACTGATCCTTATAAACTGTAGAGAGTAGACCCACTTCTGATCCTTATAAACTGTAGAGAGTAGACCCACTACTGATCCTTATAAACTGTAGAGAGTAGACCCACTACTGATCCTTATACAGTGTAGAGAGTAGACCCACTACTGATCCATATAAACTGTAGAGAGTAGACCCACTACTGATCCATATAAACTGTAGAGAGTAGACCCACTACTGATCCTTATAAACTGTAGAGAGTAGACCCACTACTGATCCTTATACACTGTAGAGAGTAGACCCACTACTGATCCATATAAACTGTAGAGAGTAGACCCACTACTGATCCATATAAACTGTAGAGAGTAGACCCACTACTGATCCTTATAAACTGTAGAGAGTAGACCCACTACTGATCCATATAAACTGTAGAGAGTAGACCACTACTGATCCTTATAAACTGTAGAGAGTAGACCCACTACTGATCCTTATACACTGTAGAGAGTAGACCCACTACTGATCCATATAAACTGTAGAGAGTAGACCCACTACTGATCCTTATAAACTGTAGAGAGTAGACCCACTACTGATCCATATAAACTGTAGAGAGTAGACCCACTTCTGATCCTTATAAACTGTAGAGAGTAGACCCACTACTGATCCATATAAACTGTAGAGAGTAGACCCACTACTGATCCTTATACACTGTAGAGAGTAGACCCACTACTGATCCATATAAACTGTAGAGAGTAGACCCACTACTGATCCTTATACACTGTAGAGAGTAGACCCACTACTGATCCTTATAAACTGTAGAGAGTAGACCCACTACTGATCCATATAAACTGTAGAGAGTAGACCCACTACTGATCCTTATAAACTGTAGAGAGTAGACCCACTACTGATCCTTATAAACTGTAGAGAGTAGACCCACTACTGATCCTTATAAACTGTAGAGAGTAGACCCACTACTGATCCTTATAAACTGTAGAGAGTAGACCCACTACTGATCCATATAAACTGTAGAGAGTAGACCCACAACTGATCCATATAAACTGTAGAGAGTAGACCCACTACTGATCCTTATAAACTGTAGAGAGTAGACCCACTACTGATCCTTATAAACTGTAGAGAGTAGACCCACTACTGATCCTTATAAACTGTAGAGAGTAGACCCACTACTGATCCTTATAAACTGTAGAGAGTAGACCCACTACTGATCCTTATAAACTGTAGAGAGTAGACCCACTACTGATCCTTATACACTGTAGAGAGTAGACCCACTACTGATCCTTATAAACTGTAGAGAGTAGACCCACTACTGATCCTTATAAACTGTAGAGAGTAGACCCACTACTGATCCATATAAACTGTAGAGAGTAGACCCACTACTGATCCATATAAACTGTAGAGAGTAGACCCACTACTGATCCTTATAAACTGTAGAGAGTAGACCCACTACTGATCCATATAAACTGTAGAGAGTAGACCCACTACTGATCCTTATAAACTGTAGAGAGTAGACCCACTACTGATCCTTATAAACTGTAGAGAGTAGACCCACTACTGATCCATATACACTGTAGAGAGTAGACCCACTACTGATCCTTATACACTGTAGAGAGTAGACCCACTACTGATCCATATAAACTGTAGAGAGTAGACCCACTACTGATCCATATAAACTGTAGAGAGTAGACCCACTACTGATCCATATAAACTGTAGAGAGTAGACCCACTACTGATCCAAATAAACTGTAGAGAGTAGACCCACTACTGATCCATATAAACTGTAGAGAGTAGACCCACTACTGATCCATATAAACTGTAGAGAGTAGACCCACTACTGATCCTTATAAACTGTAGAGAGTAGACCCACTACTGATCCATATAAACTGTAGAGAGTAGACCCACTACTGATCCACATAAACTGTAGAGAGTAGACCCACTACTGATCCAAATAAACTGTAGAGAGTAGACCCACTACTGATCCATATAAACTGTAGAGAGTAGACCCACTACTGATCCATATAAACTGTAGAGAGTAGACCCACTACTGATCCTTATACACTGTAGAGAGTAGATCCACTACTGATCCATATACACTGTAGAGAGTAGACCCACTACTGATCCATATAAACTGTAGAGAGTAGACCCACTTCTGATCCTTATAAACTGTAGAGAGTAGACCCACTACTGATCCTTATAAACTGTAGAGAGTAGACCCACTACTGATCCATATAAACTGTAGAGAGTAGACCCACTACTGATCCATATAAACTGTAGAGAGTAGACCCACTACTGATCCAAATGGAATGAAACACTCTAATCACAGGGCTTTTGTGCCGTTATTCAAATGACATTTTCACTGCAGTTTACAGCCTAGAGTAGAAATTTGTACTCACTTGACAACGATAATGCAATTATTCATTGTATTGTGGTGTTGTAGGCTACTATGGACTAGGTAGGATAATTGTATTGTGGTGTTGTAGGCTACTATGGACTAGGTAGGATAATTGTATTGTGGTGTTGAAGGCTATTATGGACTAGGAAGGATAATTGTATTGTGGTGTTGAAGGCTATTATGGACTAGGAAGGATAATTGTATTGTGGTGTTGAAGGCTACTATAGTCTAGGTAGGATAATTGTATTGTGGTTGTCACATCCTGACCCTTGTAAGAGATCATTTTCCATAGTAGAGCGGTCAGGGCGTGACAGGTGGTTTTGTTGGGTGGTTTTGGGTTTTCAGTTTATATGTGGGGTTTTTCTAGTATTCTAGTTCTATGTTTTGTTTTCCAGGTTTTGGCCGGGTATGGTTTCCAATCAGAGGCAGGTGTCTTTCGTTGTCTCTGATTGAAAGCCATACTTAGGGAGCCTGTTTTCCTTTGGGGTTTGTGGGTAGTTGTTTTCCATTTTTGTATACGTACCTGACGGAACTGTTGGCTGTCACTTTGTTATTTTTAAGTGTTTTCATAAATAAAATAAATATGAGCACTTTACACGCTGCGCCTTGGTCCAGTTTCGACGACTCGTGTGACAGTGGTGATGAAGGCCAGTTTACAGACGTGTGTTTCATGTGTTCACTGTTCTTTATGCACAATGAAGCACCTTGCCTCTCCCCTGCCTTATCAGCTATTCCTCTTTGTTCTTCCTCTATTGATTCTACTTTGAACACATTTATGTGTGGTATGATTGCTAGTTAGCCTCTTGCAGATCTGGACAAACAATCCAACTACCACTCATGTCACTATGAATGGTGGATAGAGGGAAGGATAGACCGTTAGACTGACAGACTATACAGACCTAAGAATAACAAATAATTAAAAAGCAGCAGTAAATAGCTGGGCTGTATACAGGGGGTACCGATACAGAGTCAATGCAGGGGCAACAGTGTCGCGGTAATTGAGGTAATTATGTACATGTAGGTAGAGGTATTAAAGTGACTATGCATAGATAATAACAGAGAGTAGCAGCAGCGTAGAAGGGGAGGGTGCAATGCAAATAGTCTGGGTAGCTATTTGATTAGCTGTTCAGGAGTCTCATGGCTTGGGGGTAGAAGCTGGTTAGAAGCCTCTTGGACCTAGACTTGGTGCTCCGGTACCGCTTGCCGTGCGGTAGCAGAGAGAACAGTGTATCACTAGGGGGGCTGGAGTGTTTGACAATTATTAGGGCCTTCCTCTGACACCTCCTGGTATAGAGGTCCTGGATGGCAGGAAGCTTGTACCCGGTGATGTACTGGGCCATACGCACTACTCTCTGTAGTGCCTTGCGGTCGGAGGCCGAGCAGTTGCCAAGCAGTGATGCAACCCGTCAGGATGCTCTCGATGGTGCAGCTGTAAAACCTTTTGAGGATCTGAGGACCCAATCCAAATCTTTTCAGTCTCCCAAGAGGGAATAGGTTTTGTCGTGCCCTCTTCACAACTGTCTTGGTGTGCTTAGACCAGGTTAGTTTGTTGGTGTTGTGGACACCAAAGTATTTCAAACTCTCAACCTGCTCCACTACAGCCCCGTCAATGAGAATGGGGGTGTGCTCGGTCCTCCTTTTCCTGTGTTCAAAAATCATCTCTTTGTCTTGATCACGTTGAGGGAGAGGTTGTTGTTCTTGCACCACACGGTCAGGTCTTTGACCTCCTCCCTATAGGCTGTCTCATTGTTGTCGGTGATCAGGCATACCAATGTTGTGTCATCAGCAAACTTAATGATGGTGTTGGAGTCGTGTCTGGTTGTGCAGTCATGAGTGAACAGGGAGTAGAGGAGGGGGTTGAGCACATAACTCTGATGGGCCCCCGTGTTGAGGATCAGCGTGGTGGATGTATTGTTACCTACCCTGCCCTTACCACCTGGGGGTGGCCTGTCAGAAAGTCCAGGATCCAGTTGCAGAAGGATGTGTTTAGTTCCAGGGTCCATAGCTTAGTGATGAGCTTTGAAGGCACTAGGGTGTTGAACGCTGAGCTGTAAACAATGAATAGCATTCTCACATAGGTGTTCCTTTTGTCCAGCTGGGAAAGGGCAGTGTGAAGAGCAATAGAGTTTGCTCATCTGTGGATCTGTTGGGGCGGTATGCAAATTGGAGTGGGTCTAGGGTTTCTGGGATAATGGTGTTGATGTGAGCCATGACCAGCCTTTCAAAGCACTTCATGGCTACAGATGTGAATGCTACAGGTTGGTAGTCATTTAGGCAGGTTACCTTGGTGTTCTTGGGCACAGGGACTATTGTGGTCTGCTTGAAACATGTTCGTATTAAAGATTCACATAGGGAGAGTTTGAAAATTCCAATGAAGACACTTGCCAGTTGGTCAGCGCATGTACACGTCCTGGTAATCCGCCTGGCCCTGCGGCCTTGTGAATGTTGACCTGCTAAACGGTCTTACTCACATCTGCTGCGGAGAGCGAGATCACACAGTCGTCCGGAACTGCTGATGCTCTCGTGCATGTTTCAGTGTTACCAGGCCTCGAAGCGAGCATAGAAGTTATTTAGCTCGTCTGGTAGGCTCGTGTCACTGGGCACACACACACACACACACAATGAACAAAGTGATTTATAGTGAGAGATGTGAAACAGAGCTAAACGAAGAGAGAAAAAGGGAATGAGAGGCGGACAGAGGGAAAAAAAACATACAGCAAAATGAAGTTCTTCCCAACAGCACCTTGTGCACTCGTGGTGAAAACTCACATTTATTCAATTCACTTGGATTTATGACATCATCAGTCATACGGCCCACCTGAACTGAATAAGTCAGTTATGGGTATGCTGCTCCATCCATCTCCCAGCGCTGTGTGTGTGTGTGTGTGTGTGTGTGTGTGTGTGTGTGTGTGTGTGTGTGTGTGTGTGTGTGTGTGTGTGTGTGTGTGTGTGTGTTTGTGTTTGTGTGTGTGCCACATTGCAGGGAAAACTGTAATTTCTCACAGTATGTGACTGAATCACCACTCCATGGAAATACAGAGAGGGAGGAAAGGAGGGAAGGAGGGAAGCAGGGAAGTAGGAAGGGAGATTGACAATAAAGACTGTCTACAGACACTACTGTCTACAGACATGTCACTGCCACCACTGTCCACAGACATGTCACTGCCACCTCTGTCCACAGACATGTCACTGCCACCACTGTCCACAGACATGTCACTGCCACGAGGACAGGACAGAGATGATAGAACAAGAGGACAAGAGAGAGAGGATAGAGAGAAATAGGACAGGAGAGACATGATGGAACAATAGGACAGGAGAGAGAGGATTGAGAGAAGAGAGGACAGGAGAAAGACGATAGAACAAGAGGACAGGGGAGAGATGATAGAACAAGAGGACAGGAGAGAGATGATAGAACAAGATGACAGGAGAGAGATGATAGAACAAGAGGACAGGAGAGATGATAGAACAAGAGGACAGGAGAGAGATGATAGAGAGAAAAGAGGACAGGAGAGAGATGATAGAACAAGAGGACAGGAGAGATGATAGAGAGAAAATAGGACAGGAGAGAGATGATAGAGAGAAAAGGGGACAGGAGAGGGATGATAGAACAAGAGGACAGGAGAGAGAGGATAGAGAGAAAATAGGACAGGAGAGAGATGATAGAGAGATCAGAGGATAAGAGAGAGATTTTAGAACAAGAGGATAGGATCATTTGATAGAACAAGAGGAAAGGAGAGAGATGATAGAACAAGAGGACAAGAGAGAGATGTTAGAGCAACAGGACTGGAGAGAGATGGAGAGAACATAGAACAGGAGAGAGATGATAGAAAAAGAGGACAGGAGAGATGATAGAACAAGAAGACAGGAGAGAGATGATAGATCTTCTTAGGGTTAGGCCACTTTTTTCTCAATTTCCGCCTGATTGACTTGCCCAAAGTAATCTACCTGTTGCTCAGGCCCTGAAGCCAGGATATGCATATAATTTGTACCATTGGAAAGAAAACACTTTGACATATTTGGAAATGTTAAAATAATGTAAGAGAAAATAAAACAAATGTTATGGTGGAGACAATCCAACAAAAAAAAACATCGGAAATTATTATTTATTGAGAGACCATGCTATTTTAATGGAAAGTATGGGGGCATACTAAATTCTAGCTCCCAGGATGCAATTCCTATGGCTTCCACAGGGTGTCAGCAGTCTATGATCAAGGTTTCAGGCTGCTTGTAACTTCCAAAATGAATAAGAAATATCAGTTTTAGTACAGGGACACAGTCTTGGAAATTCTTATTTGGGCACGCCATAAGGACAAGACACACCTGCTAACATTGGTTTCCTATTAACATACTTCTTTCCATAAGAAATATTATAGTTTGATTACATTTTAGGCTATCTGAGGAGTAAATAGAAATGTATTTTGACTTGTTGAAAAAAAAAATTGGGGTAGATTTTTGGATTCCTTTCTCTGCATGTTGAACGAGTGGATTACTCAAATCGATGGTGCCTACTAAACATACGTTTTGTGATATAAAGAAGGATTTTATCTAACAAAACAACACTACATATTATAGCTTGGACCGTTTGGATGACAAATCAGAGGAAGATTTTCAAAAAGTAAGTGAATATTTAATCGCTATTTGTGAATTTATGAAACCTGTGCCGGTGGAAAAAATATTTTGATGTGGGGCGCTGTCCTCAAACAATCGCATGGCATGCTTTCGTTGTAATAGCCACTGTAAATCGGACGGTGCAATTAGATTAACAATAATTTAAGCTTTCAACCAATATAAGACACTTGTATGTACCTAAATGTTTAATATCCATAATTTTTATGATTATTATTTGAATTGCGTGCCCTCCAGTTTCACTGGAAGTTGTCCCGCTAGCGGGATGCCTAGGCTGTAGAACAAGAGGACAGGAGAGATGATAGAGAGATCAGAGGATAAGAGAGATATTATAGAACAAGAGGACAGGAGAGAGATGATAGAACAAGAGGACAGGAGAGAGATGATAGAACAGGAGAGATGACAGAGATGATAGAACAAGAGGACACGAGAGATGATAGAACAAGAGGACTGAAGAGAGATGATAGAGAGAAGAGAGGACAGGAGATATATGATATAACAAGAGGAAAGGACAGAGATGATAGAACATGAGGAGAGAAGAGAGATGATAGAACAAGAGGACAGGAGAGAGAGGATAGAGAGAAGAGAGGACAGGAGAGAGATAATAGAACAAGAGGACAGGAGAGAGAGGATAGAGAGAAGAGAGGACAGGAGAGAGATGATAAAACAAGAGGACAGGAGAGAGATGATGAAACAAGAGGACCGGAGAGAGAGGATAGAGAGAAGAGAGGACAGGAGAGAGATGATAGAACAAGAGGACAGGAGAGAGATGATAGAGAGAAGAGAGGACAGGAGAGAGATGATAGAACAACAGGACACAAGAGAGATGATAGAAAAAGGGGACAGGAGAGAGATGATGAAACAAGAGGACAGGGGAGAGATGATAGAACAAGAGGACAGGAGAGAGATAATAGAACAAAAGGACAGGAGAGATGGTACATAATGTAAACCCCAACATGGAAACGGCTATGCATCAGAGAGCATAACATGATCTCAGCCACTTCAATAGGAGATGTGGGAAATACAGCAAAACAATGTGCTTTTGGTTCAGTGGGCCAGTGGAAACCGCCGCTCACTCAGCTGTGAACAGATGACCTGTCAATATGATCTGTAACTGGCCAAAAACCAATACTCTTCTAGCTGAGACTGTTCAGGATATTGCAGAATTATTTCATAATCAAACTATGTAATCAAGCAGTGCTAAAATGAAGAAAAAGTGAGCCTTGGGAGAGGGAGCGAGAGAGAGAAAGCGGGAGGGTGGGAGAGAGGGAGGGAGGTAGAGAGAGAGAGGGAGAGGGAGAGAGACAGAAAGAGAATGTGTAGGAATCAGTGAAAAGAAAACGGAAATAGAGCGCAAGCAGGAAAACGAGAGAGGGCGCAAGCAAGAACATCTCAGATACTACGATAGAAAAAGCCTGTAAGCTCATAAACAACTAACCAGCAAGTCCCTAAAAGGAACAGGAAAACGGAACAGTCATTTAAGTTAAAAAATAAAACACATGGTTCCTAGCCTCGCGTGGTCCCACCTGGAAATCATGCAGGCCTGTAGATAAGCCTTGCATGGAGTGAGGAAAGCACATCAAACAGACCAACAAAGCACCGCGCCTCCTTTGTCCCCGTATCCATTGTGCTAATCAATGCAGCCCAGTTTTCTCCCACAACCTTACCCAGCCCAGAAAAATCCTAAATGATTTGGTGTTGTATTTTTGGTTTTTGTTGTTGTTGCCGGGTTTAAATGGGAAGTTAGAACAAAGCTGGTCAGAGTGTATGGTAGAGCTGGATGTTCTGTTCTGTGTGGTTGCAGTGTGTGACCCATTCACTTTCACGTAATATGATCATAATATGGACATTAAGCAGAGTGCACTCATCCAGAGAGACTAACAGGAAATACATATATTCAGTAGGTGTGGCCTATCATGGAATCAAACCCACAACTGTACAATGTCACCAACCAACTCAACCATTGGAAGAGCTCAAAATGAACAGCAAGCCTGGTTTCAAAAAAACAGATAATGCAACACCTCACCCCCTATTTCACCTAGATAGTTTGTGTGTATGTATTGATATGTAGGCTACGTGTGCCTTTAACAAAAAATATATGTAATTCTGTCATTGAGCTGTTCTTGTCTGTCAATGTTCTGTATTATGACATGTTTAATATTTTGTATGGACCACAGGAAGAGTAGCTGCTGCTTTTGCAACAGCTAATGGGGATCCTAATACAATACCAAATACCAGTCTCTCTCGCTCCTACTCCATACCATGGGGCCATGGATGAGGGCCAGTTGTGTGTGCTAGGCTAATGAATCTTTCTGCATTCCAAATGATAGCTTTTTATGTGTAATGTGTGGAGGCTAGAGAGAGTAGATATTGATAAAGTACCATCTATTAGGGATGAGATTAAAATGACTAAAATGTCTACCAATAAAGTCGACTGCTTTATCTGGTGGTTACAGCAGTATGCTGTTAGTTTCAACAATGTGCCATTCCTCTGTGTTTTGACCACGCAATGGATAATATAGGCCTACTGACTATTACAGGACGCGTATGTAACCAACTTCACACATTGCGCTGGGTCAATAAGATGAGTAGCCTAACTAAATGTTTGGTACCTCAACTGAAACCAACATGGTCTCGTTATATCAAAACAGATGACATTCAACCTTTTTGAAGTTTATGTCACCCAACTAAAAAAACAGCCTGTTCAGATTGTGTTAGAAGAAGTAAGAGACAAACATGATAAGGCTGGCTCGACCATTTTGTCCCGCTGGGAATGACACTGTTGTCTGTCACTGCTTTGACCTGTCACACTTGACATGTTTGCTGACAGGGAAAAAGTGGCCCGAGCGCCTGGCTCCATCAGAATCCTGGTGACAGATTCACATAGCCTCGAAGAAATGTTCAGAAATGACGACTGCTCCTTCGACAAGAAACATTTTGGATTTGGTCATAGAAATAGGTTAAAGATTTGAGATTTTTAGACTCTAGGTTCATTCATCATACAGAGGTAAGGAGATTTGATTTGATTTTGATTTCAGTAGGATCTCTTTTAGTACTCATTTGGACTAATCTTCCAAGAGTCCTTAAAAAATTCAAATACTATTTATAATACGATCACATTTTCACATATAACAAACACACTGTTACAAACAGACATAATACACTAACATATTGACCAGATAAATACTCTGACTGAAAAGACAGACTGAATCCTTCATCTACCATAGTCCTGCACAACCATCCAATTTATTTTATTTAAATGGTTCTAAAGTACTGTTTGAATGTATATATTGAAAGGTTTCTGGTTTAATCAGATAAAATATTTAATTTCTTTATTGCTCTAAATCAAAATGTTATTTTGCGTATTTTTCTTTTCAGTATGGATAACACATAGATGGTGGACAATCTATTCCTAGTATTTACTGTAGGAGAGGAGGAATGGAGGAGAGGAGGAATAAAGGAGAGGAGGAATGGAGGAGAGGAGGAATGGAGGAGAGGAGGAATAAAGGAGAGGAGGAATGGAGGAGAGGAGGAATGGAGGAGAGGAGGAATGGAGGAGAGGAGGAATAAAGGAGAGGAGGAATGGAGGAGAGGAGGAATGGAGGAGAGGAGGAATGGAGGAGAGGAGGAATGGAGGAGAGGAGGAATGGAGGAGAGGAGGAATGGAGGAGAGGAGGAATGGAGGAGAGGAGGAATAAAGGAGAGGAGGAATGGAGGAGAGGAGGAATGGAGGAGAGGAGGAATGGAGGAGAGGGAAAATACTTTGGACAATAAGTACTCATTGCTCTGATAGTCCTCCACTGACAGAAGCAGCATACAGTTCATATGTACTTGGACAGTGAAGAGAATATTTTATTTTTGGCCCTATACTCCGCCGAGTTTGAAGGAGGGAGTATAGGGCTTAGCATGTCTCTCGAGGATGCTAAAAAGAGACTTTGGCTTTAAAAGTTGAATATTTTCAGAAGGGTAATTGGTTAAGGGAGGATGATTGGAGGGAAAGAGAGAGGAGGTTGAAAAGACTGAGGGAGGCAGAGGATGGGTTTGAATCTTGTGAAGCTAGCATTAACAAGGGAGAGGGTAAGTCGAGGAAGATTGGCGTCAAGTTCAAACAGAGTGAGCCGGACTCCAGTTTGAGTTCTGGATATGAAATGGAAGGGGTAGAAGGTGTTGTGAGGAGCTCGGAGCCCAAGATTTACATTGATGGATGATAAAGATAAGTTTGGTCCAGTGGGAGGGAGATTTTTTGAAGAGAATGGAATTTGGCCTTTTGGCTGATCCATAGGTGGTTTAAGGTTGGGTGGAATAGAGCGTGGGTGCTGTTGAGTTGGTGAAGGTAACCCGAAGTTGACTTGTGATATTTGTTTGTGTTTCTTCCGATCAGAGGGAGCAGGCGCTCCATACGATGCAACTTGTGGAAAGACATGTATCTTTCTTTGTGCTTAGGTACACGGCACCATTGAAGGGAGTGATTTCTGGGGTAGTGTTAAGTGTGGAGATGGACCAATTTACAGTAAGTTTGAAGATTCCTGGTTTTGTGACGCCCACCGCTTGGTGCAACACAGATTCGGTGGGGAGCGTTGTTAAACAAAGGTGACACAGTCTGTTCTTTTGAGCTTTGATTCAGAGTCTTCACCTGACAAAGTAATTTTAGGATATATGAGTTATTCTGTCAGCGCTTTTGTGCCGAATACACTGCGGTGTTGCAGGTGTCACGTTTATGGGCATGTCGCAGCAGTGTGTAGGATGGAGATGTGAGAAGTGTGCAAGAGGAATGTGTAGTTTTGGTGGAAAATTTGTGTGTGTCAACTGTAGGGGTAGCCATGTTGACGGGGATTGGAAGTGCCCGGTGCGAGAGAGGCAGGTTGATGTGGCCAGGGTCAGTGTAGTGCAGAAGATGTCAACTGCTAAGGCAGTGAAGAAAGTACAGGAGGATGGATCAAGGGTGAATGATTCTGAGAGGATCCTTGTAAATAGTAGATCTGTGCCAGCACTTAGAGATAGGCCAATGAGTGATATATGTTTCAGTTAGGTTGGTTTCTTAAGGTTCATAGCAATGGTTATCAACTGTAATGCAGAAATGGAACATACAGTGGCTTGAGAAAGTTTTCACCCCCCTTGGAATTTTTCCTACTTTGTTGCCTTACAATCTGGAATTAACATTTATTTTTTGGGGGGGGGTTGTATCATCTAATTTACACAACATGCCTACCACTTTGAAGATGCAACATATTTGTATTGTGAAACAAACAAGAAATAGGACAAAAAAAACTATTCACCCCCCAAGGTCAAAACTTTGTAGAGACACCATTTGCAGCAATTGCAGCTGCAAGTCTCTTGGGATATGTCGCTATAAGATTGGCACATCTAGCCACTGGGATTTTTGCCCATTTTCCAAGGCAAAACAGCCTAAGCTCCTTCAGCGAACTCGCTGTACACCAGTGGAACCCGTACATCTTTAAGTCATACCACAGATTCTCAATTGGATTGAGGTCTGGGCTTTGACTAGGCCATTCCAAGGCATTTAAACGGTTTCCCCTTAAACCACTCAAGTGTTGCTTTAGCAGTATGCTTACGGTCATTGTCCTGCTGGAAGGTGTACCTTTGTCCCAGTTTCAAATCTCTGGAAGACTGAAACAGGTTTCCCTCAATAATTTCCCTGTATTTAGAGCCATCCATCATTCCTTCAATTCTGACCAGTTTCCCAGTCCCTGCCCTTGAAAACCTCCCCACAGCATGATGCTGCCACTACCATGCGTCACTGTGGGGATGGTATTCTCGGGGTGATGAGAGGTGTTGGGTATGTGCATGACATAGCATTTTCCTTGATGGCCAAAAAGCTCAATTTTTGTTTCATCTTACCAGAGTACTTTCTTCCATATGTTTGGGGAGTCTCCCACATGCCATTTGTCAAACACCAAACGTGTTTGCTTATATTTTTCTGGCCACTCTTCCGTAAAGCCCAGCTCTGTGGAGTGTATGGCTTAAAGTGGTCCTATGGACAGATACTCCAATCTCCGCTGTGGAGCTTTGCAGCACCTTCAGGGTTATCTTTGGTCTCTTTGTTTCCTCTCTGATTAATGCCCTCCTTGCCTGCTCCGTGAGTTTTGGCGGGCAGCCCTCTCTTGGCAGGTTTGTTGTGGTGCCATATACTTTCCGTGTTTTAATAATAGATTTAATGGTGCTCTGTGGGATGTTCAAAATTTCAGATATCTTTCAGATATTTTTTCACCCAACCCTGATCGGTACTTCTCCACAACTTTGTCCCTGACCTGTTTGGAGAGCTCCTTGGTCTTCATGGTGTCACTTGCTTGGTGGTGCCCCTTGCTTAGTGGTGTTACAGACTCTTTCAGAAAATGTGTATATATACTGAGATCATGTGACAGATCTTTTGACACTTAGATTGCACACAGGTAGACTTTACTTAACTAATTATGTAACTTCTGAAGGTAATTTGTTGCACCAGATCTTATTTTGGGGTTTCATAGCAAAGCAAAGGGGGTGAATACATATGCACGCACCACTTTTCCGGTTATTTTGTTGTTGAAATCTTTTTAATAAGTTCTTTTTTTTATTTCACTTCACCAATTTGGACTATTTTGTGTATGTCCAGTACATGAAGTCCAAATAAAATACCATTTAAAATACAGGTTGAAATTTAACAAAATAGGGAAAACGCCAAGGGGGATGAATACTTTTGCAAGGCACTGTAATCTCAGAATAACTCATGAAACATCACTGTAAGTCACAGAAAATAGATGTGGTGGCAATTGCATAAAAGCACTTTGGGTATTTGAGACTTGACTTCAGAAGAGTTACAGGGAGTGTTGAGTTGTGGTGTCCCGTCCTCTCAGGTCGTTGGCCTGGGGTAGGATCAGCTAAAGTAGTGGAATAAGGTGGTGGGTTTTAATGACTCTAGGTAGTTGGTATGGTCCTCAAAAAAAATAAAAAAATAAAAATATATATATATATATATATATATATTTATTTTTTCTGCTTGTCCCATTTTGTATTACAAAGTGTAATGGAGTTATACTATAGATCAGTTGGGGCAGTAATTCAACATATTGGATGCCAAACACCGTTAAACTCCACTGAAGAAGAAAAAGAAGGCGCTATACTCCAGCATTTTGGATTTGAGATCAAATGTTTAGTATGTGATGACAGTACAGAATCTCACCTTTTATTTGAGAGTTTTCATACAGTTTGTGTCCAAATACATTTGATGTTGACTATATACTCACCTGACAGTTTATTAGGTACACCCATTTAGTTCCTGGTCAGATCCCGCTTTGTCTTCAGAAAATCCTGAATTCTTTGGGGCATTCTACAAAGTGTTGGAAACTTTCCACAGGGATGTTGGTTCATGCTGACGTGATGGCCACACGCAGTTGCTGTAGATTGGACGGCGGTACATTCATGCTGTGAACATGAATGTCTAAAACAGTCTGGTTTTAGACCCCATCATAGCACTGAGACTGCACTTGTGAAGGTGGTAAATGACCTTTTAATGACGTCAGACCGAGGTTCTGCATCTGTCCTCATGCTCCTAGATCTTAGTGCCGCTTTTGATACCATCGATCACCACATTCTTTTGGAGAGATTGGAAACCCAAATTGGTCTACATGGACAAGTTCTGGCCTGGTTTAGATCTTATCTGTCGGAAAGATATCAGTTTGTCTCTGTGAATGGTTCGTCCTCTGACAAATCAATTGTAAATTTCGGTGTTCCTCAAGGTTCCGTTCTAGGACCACTATTGTTTTCACTATATATTTTACCTCTTGGGGATGTCATTCGAAAACATAATGTTAAATTTCACTGCTATGCGGACGACACACAGCTGTACATTTCAATGAAACATGGTGAAGCCCCAAAATTGCCCTCGCTAGAAGCCTGTGTTTCAGACATAAGGAAGTGGATGGCTGCAAATTTTCTACTTTTAAACTCGGACAAAACAGAGATGCTTGTCCTAGGTCCCAAGAAACAAAGAGATCTTCTGTTGAATCTGACAATTAATCTGGATGGTTGTACAGTCGTCTCAAATAAAACTGTGAAGGACCTCGGCGTTACTCTGGACCCTGATCTCTCTTTTGAAGAACATATCAAGACTGCTTCAAGGACAGCTTTTTTCCATCTACGTAACATTGCAAAAATCAGAAACTTTCTGTCCAAAAATGACGCAGAAAAATTAATCCATGCTTTTGTTACTTCTAGGCTCGACTACTGCAATGCTCTACTTTCCGGCTACCCGGATAAAGCACTAAACAAACTTCAGTTAGTGCTAAATACGGCTGCTAGAATCCTGACTAGAACCAAAAAATTTGATCATATTACTCCAGTGCTAGCCTCCCTACACTGGCTTCCTGTTAAGGCAAGGGCTGATTTCAAGGTTTTACTGCTAACCTACAAAGCATTACATGGGCTTGCTCCTACCTATCTTTCCGATTTGGTCCTGCCGTACATACCTACACGTACGCTACGGTCACAAGACGCAGGCCTCCTAATTGTCCCTAGAATTTCTAAGCAAACGGCTGGAGGTAGGGCTTTCTCCTATAGAGCTCCATTTTTATGGAATGGTCTGCCTACCCATGTGAGAGACGCAGACTCAGTCTCAACCTTTAAGTCTTTACTGAAGACTTATCTCTTCAGTAGGTCCTATGATTAAGTATAGTCTGGCCCAGGAGTGTGAAGGTGAACGGAAAGGCTGGAGCAACGAACCGCCCTTGCTGTCTCTGCCTTGTCGGTTCCCCTCTTCCCACTGGGATTCTCTGCCTCTAACCCTTTTACAGGGGCTGAGTCACTGACTTACTGGTGTTCTTCCATGCCGTCCATGGGAGGGGTGCGTCACTTGAGTAGGTTGAGCCACTGACATGGTCTTCCTGTCTGGGTTGGCGCCCCCCCCCTTGGGTTGTGCCGTGGCGGACATCTTTGTGGGCTATACTCGGCCTTGTCTTCGGACGGTAAGTTGGTGGTTGTAGATATCCCTCTAGTGGTGTGGGGGCTGTGCTTTGGCAAAGTGGGTGGGGTTATATCCTGCCTGTTTGGCCCTGTCCGGGGGTATCATCGGATGGGGCCACAGTGTCTTCTGATCCCTCCTGTCTCAGCCTCCAGTATTTATGCTGCAGTAGTTTATGTGTCGGGGGGCTAGGGTCAGTCTGTTACATCTGGAGTATTCTCTTGTCTTATCCGGTGTCCTGTGTGAATGTAAATATGCTCTCTCTAATTCTCTCTTTCTTTCTTTCTCTCGGAGGACCTGAGCCCTAGGACTACCTGGCATGATGACTCCTTGCTGTCCCCAGTCCACCTGGCCATGCTGCTGCTCCAGTTTCAACTGTTCTGCCTGCGGCTACGGAACCCTGACCTGTTCACCGGACGTGCTTGTTGCACCCTCGACAATTACTATGATTATTATTATTTGACCATGCTGGTCATTTACGAACATTTTAACATCTTGACCATGTTCTGTTATAATATCCACCCGGCACAGCCAGAAGAGGACTGGCCACCCCTCATAGCCTGGTTCCTCTCTAGGTTTCTTCCTAGGTTTTTGGCCTTTCTCAGGAGTTTTTCCTAGGGAGTTTTTCCCAGCCACCGTGCTTCTTTCACATGCATTGCTTGCTGTTTGGGGTTTTAGGCTGGGTTTCTGTACAGCACTTTGAGATTTCAGCTGATGTACGAAGGGCTATATAAATAAATTTGATTTGATTTGATTTGATTTGAACAGCCCGTTCCATCTCATCCCAAAGATGTTCTATTGGTTTGAGGTCTGGGGACTGTGCAGTGCACTCAAGTAAATGGAACTCACTTTCCTGATCCAGACTGATGTTTTCCCACTCCTCAATTATCCAGTGTTGGTGATTGCGTGCCCACTGGAGCCGATTCTTGTTTTTTAGCTGATAGGTGTAGAACCTGATGTGGTAAATTGCTGCAATAGCCCAACCATGATGTTTTTGGTTTGTTGCACCATTCTCGGAAAACCCTAGACACTGTTGTGTGTGAAAAGCCCAGGAGGCCATTTCTCATTTATTGGATCCGGCACGCCTGGACCTTAAGATCCTACCCCGCTCAGAGTCGCTTATGTCCAGTGATCCATTTTCATGAATGGGGTGGTGTACCTAATTAACTGGCGGGTGAGTGTATATCCAGATTACGACAAACCATTTTAGATACACTACATGACCAAAAGTATGTGGACAACTGCTCGTCGAACATCTTATTGCAAAATCATAGGCATTGATATGGAGTTTGTGCTATAACAGCCTCCACTCTTCTGGGAAGGCTTTTCACTAGATGTTGGAACATTGCTGCAGGGACTTGCTTCCATTTATTCACAAGAGCATTAGTGAGGTCAGGCACTGAGGTTGGGGATTAGGCCTGGCTCGCAGTCAGCATTCCAATGTATCCCAAAGGTGTTCGACGGGGTTGATGTCAGGGCTCTGTGCAGGCCAGTCAAGTTCTTCCACACCAATCTAAAAAAAAAAACATTTCTGTATGGACCTCGCTTTGTGCACAGGGGCATTGGCATGCTGAAACAGGAAAGAGCCTTCCCCAAACTGTCACAAGCTGGAAGTGTAGTGAACATGACGGAGACAGAGAGCTGGTTTCAAGCGCAGAGCGCAGCAGGTGTTTAATGAAAGGAACCATAGGAGGAGGCAAGTAGCTGGGTCCAGGGGCAGGCAGAAGGTCATACACTGTAGGTCCAAAAATGGCAACAGTACAGGCAGGGAATAGGCAAAAGGCGTTGTGAGTGAGGCAGGCAAAAACTATCATACACGGGAGGAGAAAAGGACGGGGAAAAAACAGAGCTCCGAAAAAGTGTCTCAAAACAAACAATACCTCACAGTGATGGGGAGCAAGGAACTGAACTAAATAGTGTGGGATGATGACATGCAGGTGTGTGAACAGGTGATTAGAATTCAGGTGATTGGGATCTGGAGAGTGAGCTGGAATGTGAGCTGGACTCAGATGTTACGGGAAGCACAGAATCATCTGGAATTTCATTGCTGTAGCGTTAAGATTTCCCTTCACTGGAAATAAGGGAACTAGCCTGAACAATTAAAAAACAACCCAAGACCATTATTCCTCCTTCACCAAACTTTACAGTTGACACTATGCGTTGGGGCAGGTAGCGTTCTCCTGGCATCCGCCAAACCCAGATTTTTCCGTCTGACTGCCAGATAGTGAAGCGTAATTCATCAATCCAGAGAACGTGTTTCTACTGCTCCAGAGTCCAATGGTGGCGAGCTTTACACCACTCCAGCTGACGCGTGGCATTGCGCATCGAGATCTTAGGTTTGTGTGCGGCTGCTCGGCCTTGGAAACCCATTTCATGAAGCTCCCGACGAAGAGTTATTGTACTGACATTGCTTCCAGAGGCAGTTTGGATCTCGGCAGTGAGATTTGCAACCGAAGACAGACGATTTTAACGCGCTCCTCGCTTCAGCACTCGGCGGTCCTGTTCTGTGAGCTTGTGTGGCCTACCACTTCACAGCTAAGCCCTTGTTGATCCTAGACATTTCCACTTCACAATAACAGCACTTACAGTTGACCGAGGAAGCTCTAGCTCAACGTTGCCACTTTGAAAGTCACTGAGATCTTCAAGAATGCCATTCTACTGTCAATGTTTGTCTATTGAGATTGCATGGCTGTGTGCTCGATTTATTTCACATGTCAGCAATGGGTGTGGCTGAAAAAGCTGATTCCACTCATTTGAAGGGGTGTCCACATACTTTTGTATATTTAGTGTATATCATTTTATTGAAGGCTATACTGGCAGATACATTTCCAAAACTCCAGCACTTAGTATATACATTTCCCACTGTCACAACACAAAATCCCGTCCTACTGCTTCAGCGCGGATAAGGCGTAAACAAGTAACATTCTAAGTTATTCATTCCTCCCTATAGCTACGAAAGCCATTATCCCAAAACAGACCTTGAGAGCAGCGCGTTCCACCGTTAAATCGGAAACATGTGTCTGGTCTCTCCCCCCTGTGGTACGTTTAGAGTTTTCTACTGCAAATCAATTCCACACACACACACACGCACGCACGCACACACACACACACACACACACACACACACACACACACACACACACACACACACACACACACACACACACCCACACACACACGCAGGCTAAGAAAGAATCCCTTGTGCAGCCTTGATAGCGTAGCAATTTTATACACTTTTAAAAAGAGAAACACAATCATCAAGATTCATCTGGAGAATTAAACTGAGTTGAAAAATCTTTCAAAAGACTAGAAGATGATCCAGAGAAAGAGGAGTTAGTTAATGTGATTGAAGCATCTGCCCACGTGCCCTAGATTAATTTGGGACTAAGATGAGGGGGAAATATTGAGGACATATCCATGTGGATTATAGTGGGATTAGGAGCGATTAGAGCCCGGCATCTCTTAAATGAACTGATTGTATGGGTGTCATCATCGCCTGCATCCCTGGATGAAACACAGCATCTATTTTGGAAATGAACGTTTATACAGTACATATAATTCACAGCCCTTTAAACATCAACATACGAAGTTACAGTTATTTTCCTAACTCCAGTTAGAGCGACACAGATAGAGTGGGATTGTTTCTTTATATTATCTTCGTATTAAGTCAATATATTAAAGAATAACTTGATAATCACATACTTCCTGTTTTTAAGTTGAAGCAGAAAACTGGCAATACTGTGCTGTAAAACTAACTTTACCATTTTTAATCATGATTCGTATTGACCTCTCCGACAGTAACCACCTGTAACAACACATCACAAATGATTATACTGAGAACCGATTGCTCCTTATATTCCCCCTACACTACAGTGACTTTTCTCTGTCAGGTGTGTGTATCTATTGACTTTGGTTCAACAATGGACCTTTCCTCCACCGGAACCACACCAGACAGCCTTTCCACCCAATCCCCGAAAGATCCCACTTCCTCCTGACATCACAGATCCCCCCCCCATCCTCCTGACATCACAGTAACCTCCAAGCTTTGGGCCCTGGGTCTGAACCCCACTCTGTTCAACTGGGTCCTGGACTTCCTGACGAGCCACCCCTAGATGGTTAAAGTAGGCAACAACACCTCCACTTTGCTGATCCTCAACACAGGGGCCCCACGAGGGTGCGTGCTCAGCCCCCTCCTGTTCATCCATGATGTGAACAAAATTATCGTGGACTTTACGAGACAGTAGAGGGAGCAGGTTGAAAGCTTCAAGTTCCTCGTTGTACACATCACTGACAATATGAAATGGTTCACCCACTCAGTGTGGTGAAGAATTGGGCAACTTCGCCTCTTCAACCTCAGAAGGCTGAAGAAATACAGCTCGGCCCCTAAGACCCTCACACACTTTTACAAATGCACCACTGAGAGCCTCCTGTATCAGCGCCGGGGTATGGCAAACTGCACCAACCAGAGGGTGGTGCAATCTGCTCAACTCATCATTGCGGGGCACACTGCCTGCCCTCCAGGAAAACTACAGCACCCAGTGTCACAGGAAAGCCAAAAAGAAAATCAAGGACTTCAGCCATCCGAGCCACGGCCTGTTCAACATCCAGAAGGCGAGGTCAGTACAAGTGCATCAAGGCTGGGACCGAGAGACTGAAACACAGCTTCTATCTCCAGGCATCAGACTGTTAAATAGTTATCATCAGCCGGCCTCCACCCAGTACCCTGCCTTGAACATTAGTCACTGTTACTAGCTGGCTACCACCTGGTACTCTACCCTGTACCTTAGAGGCTGCTGCCCTATGTACATAGTCATGGAACACTGTTCACTTTAATAATGTTTACATACTGTTTTACCCACTTCATATGTTTACAGTACATTCGGAAAGTATTCAGACCCCTGAACTTCTTCCACATTTTGTTACGTTACAGCCTTATTCTAAAATTGTGAAAATAGTTTTTATCACACAATACCCTAAAATGACGAAGCAAAAACAGTTAAAAAAATTTTTTTATACAAATGTATTAAAAAAAGGTATGCAGACCCTTTACACAGTACTTTGTTGAAGCACCTTTGGCAGCAATTACAGCCTTGAGACTTCTTAGGTATGACGCTGCAAGCTTGGCACACTTGTTTTTGGGGAGTTTCTCCCAATCCTCTCTGCCGATCCTCTCAAGCTCTGTCAGGTTGGATGGGGAGCTTTGCTGCACAGCTATTTTCAAATCTCTCCAGAGATGTTCGATCTGGTTCAAGTCCCGGCTCTGGCTGGGCCACTCAAGGACATTCAGAGACGAAGCAACTAATGTGTTGTCTTGGCTGTGTGATTAGGGTCATTGTCCTCTTGGAAGGTGAACCGTCACCCCAGTCTGAGGTCCTGAGCGCTCTGCAGCAGGTTTTCATGAAGGATCTCTCTGTACTTTGTTCCTTTCATTTTTGCCTCGATCCTGACTAGTCTCCCAGTCCCTCCCATTGAAAAACATCTCCACAGCATGATGCTGCCACCACCATGCTTCACCGTAGGGATGGTCCCAGGTTTTCTCCAGATTTGACGCTTGGCATTCAGGCCAAACAGTTCAATCTTGGTTTCATCAGACTAGAGAATCTTGTTTCTCATGGTCTGAGAGTCTTTAGGTGCATTTTGGCAAACTCCAAGCGGGCTGTCATGTGCCTTTTACTGAGGAGTGGCTTCTGTCTGGCCACTCTACCATAAAGGCCTGATTGGTGGAGTGCTGCAGAGATGGTTTTCCTTCTGGGAGGTTCTCCAATCTCCACAGAGGAACTCTCGAGCTCTGTCAGAGTAATCATCGGGTTCTTGGTCACCTCCCTGACCAAGGCCCTTCTCCCCCGATTGCTCAGTTTGACCAGGCGGCTAGCTCTAGGAAGAGTGGTTCCAAGCTTCTTCAATTTCAGAATGGTGGAGGTCAGTGTATTCTTGGGGACCTTCAATGCTGCAGACATTTTTTGGTACCCTTCCCCAGATTTGTGCATCAACTAAACCCTGTCTCGAAGCTCTACAGACAATTCCTTCGACCTCATGGCTTGGTTTTTGCTCTGACATGCACTGTCAACTGTGGGACCTTATATAGACAGGTGTATGCCTTTCCAAATCATGTCCAATCAATTGAATTTAACACAGGTGGATTCCAATCAAGTTGATCAACTGAAACTCAAGTCTCATAGAAAAGGGTCTGTATAAACATTTTCTAAAAACCTGTTTTCGCTTAGTCATTATGGCGTATTGTGTGTTGAGAAAAATATATTTAAAAGTAAATGGGTTTGAATACTTTCCGAAGGCATTGTATACTGTATTCCAGTCAAGGCCAACCTATTAAATATTGCTGTACATATTCTATTCTTCACATATACTACATACTCTATTCATATACTGTCCATATCCGACATTGCTCGTCATAATATTTATATATTTTTTTAATTCCATTCTTTACATTTTTAGACTTGTGTGTATTGTTATGTATTGGTAGTCATTACTGCACTGTTGGAGCTAGAAACACAAGCATTTCGCTAAACCCACAATAACATCAGCTAATACTTTTTGTGTATGGCACCAATATAATGGTATTTTATTTTATTAGATCCCCCTTCCTCCTGACATTACTGAACCCCCTTTAATCCTGACATTACAGGTCCCCCTTCCTCCTGACATCACAGATCCCCCTTAATCCTGACATCACAGGTCCCCCTTCCTCCTGACATCACAGATCCCCCTTAATCCTGACATCACAGGTCCCCCTTCCTTCTGACATCACAGATCCCCCTTAATCCTGACATCACAGGTCTCCCTTCCTCCTGACATCACAGATCCCCTTCCTTCTGACATCACAGATCCCCCTTAATCCTGACATCACAGATCTCAATTCCTCCTGACATCACATATTCCCCTTCCTCCTGACGTCACAGATCCCCCTTTAATCCTGACATCACAGATCCCAATTCCTCCTGACATCACATATTCCCCTTCCTCCTGACATCACAGATCCCCCTTTAATCCTGACATCACAGATCCCAATTCCTCCTGTCATCACAGATCCCCCTTCCTCCTGACATCACAGATCACCCTTCCTTCTGACATCACAGATCCCCCTTCCTCCTGACATCACAGATTCCCCTTTAATCCTGACATCACAGATCCCAATTCCTCCTGACATCACCTATTCCCCTTCCTCCTGACATCACAGATCCCCCTTTAATCCTGACATCACAGATCCCAATTCCTCCTGACATCACCTATTCCCGTTCCTCCTGACATCACAGATCCCCCTTTAATCCTGACATCACAGATCCCAATTCCTCCTGACATCACAGATCCCAATTCCTCCTGACATCACAGATTCCCCTTCCTCCTGACATCACAGATTCCCCTTCCTCCTGACATCACAGATTCCCCTTCCTCCTGACATCACATATCCCCCTTCCTCCTGACATCAAGGATCCTGTAATGAAGCTTTGCCTGTTTGCTGGTTTGTCGGAGGCCATAGCGGGATTTCTTACAAGCTTATTGAAACCTTATTGAGACCGTATTGAGACCTTATTGAGCACCTTATTGAGCACCTTATTGAGACCTTCTTGAGACCTTATTGAGCCCCTTATTGAGACATTATTGAGACCTTATTGAGACCTTATTGAGCCCCTTATTGAGACATTATTGAGACCTTATTGAGACCTTATTGAGACCTTATTGAGACCGTATTGAGACCTTATTGAGACCTTATTGAGCCCCTTATTGAGACCTTATTGAGCACCTTATTGAGACCTTATTGAGACCTTATTGAGCCCCTTATTGAGACCTTATTGAGACCTTATTGAGACCTTATTGAGACCGTATTGAGACCTTATTGAGACCTTATTGAGACCTTATTGAGACCTTATTGAGACCTTATTTATTTATTTATTATGTATTTTTTTAATCTTTATTTTAACAGGGAAAACAGACTGAGACCTGGATCTCTTTTACGGCTGTGCCCTGTGTAAACATGTTGACATATACAGTTTTAGGCATACAGACAAGAACATTTCAAACATACAAAACAAAGACACAATTCAACAGAAACAATCACAGATAACATCATATTGATCCTCCATAACATTTTTAAAATGGGCAAGGGACACCAGAGTGTCTAACTTAAGTTGGATCTGCAGTTTGTTCCATAAATAAGGCGCAAAGGAACTAAAGGCAGTCCTACCCAACTCTGTGGAGACCGCAGGAGTCTCTAATGTAATCCACATCTGTGATCTGGTTTTAAAATTTGTATATCTAGTGGAAATTAATGATGATATATATGGAGGGAGTTTTAAAAGAAGCGCTTTATAAATAAACAAGAGAGCATGTTGCTCTCGCCTCACAGATAGAGAGGCCCAACCCACATGTTGATAAAGGATACAGTGATGAGTTTTGTAACTATCACCCGTGATAAACCTGAGTGCACAATGGTAAATAGCATCCAGTGGTTTTAATGTGTTTGCCGATGCATGCATATAGATAATATCACCATAATCTAAAACGGACATAAAAGTAGCCTGCACAATTTGTTTTCTATTTACAAAGGACAGACAAGCCCTGTTTCTATAAAGGAACCCTATCTTGAATTTGAGCTTTTTTCCCAATTCAGTAACATGTTTTTTAAAAGAAAGCCTATCATCTAACCATACCTCTAAATATTTATATGCAGAGACCTGTTTGATTTGAGTACCATCCAAGCTAGTGATTACAAAAGTGTTTCTAACTGAGAGTTTAGACCTAGAAAAAAACATGACATTTGTTTTCTTAGCGTTTAAAACAAGTTTAAGCTGTAAAAGAGACCCCTGTAGTATCCTAAAATCAGACTTATTGAGGCCTTATTGAGCACCTTATTGAGACCTTATTGAGACATTATTGAGACCTTATTGAGACCTTATTGAGACCTTATTGAGACATTATTGAGCACCTTATTGAGACATTATTGAGACATTATTGAGACCTTATTGAGACCTTATTGAGACATTATTGAGACCTTATTGAGCACCTTATTGAGACATTTAGGCTTCCCCTGCTCACATATTCCTGTCACACTCTCTGAGCATGTCGGGCGGAAAACCAGACAGGTAGCCACGTTGATAACACGGATACACAAACCTCGACATTGTACCTGGGAACCATGAAATGTCCGACTCTTGTCGATGCACATACAACGTTTGTCTCCGGGAAAAAAAACAGTGTGTTGACACTGGCAAGCTGTCTTAGTAATTGGATAAATCCCCAACAGCATAAACCATCCTAAACAAGCACAGAGACCATGGGTCAGTAGATCTGACAACATGTAAGAGAGGAGGGGAACCGGTTAGATTGGAGAGGTCCAGCTCAATTTACCACGCCACTCGGGATCAAAGCTTCAAATCAAGATGGATGGCTCCATGGTTTGTCTTGATCAGTCCTCTGACACTCTGTAATCATGATATGTGGCGTAAAGTAGCGCAGAGTGGAGGTTTGTAAAGGTTGCTTCTGCCTATTCTATTCAAGGGCACCTACTCTGTTCACAAAGTGAAAATATAGGGGCCCAGGTAAGACTTTCAGCAGTGTGTGTGAGTCAGTGGATGCTCCTCAGAGGAGGAAGGGGAGGACCATCCTCCTCAATGAATTTGATAAAAATGTTAATTGTAAAACATAAAAAAGTTATCCTTTTTATAATTGCATGTAACCAAATAACTAATTAAAACACACTATTATGCAAAGAAGGTCTACAGTAGCCTCAGCAGCACTCTGTAAGGTAGCACCATGGTGTAGCCGGAGGACAGCTAGTTTCCGTCCATACATTGACTTCAATGCAAAACCTAGGAGGCTCATGGTTCTCAACCCCTTCCATAGACTTACACAGCAATTTTGACAACTTCCGGAGGAGGTCCTCCAGCCTATCAGAGCTCTTGCAGCTTGAACTGGCATGTTGTCCACCCAATCAAAGGATCAGAGAATTAATCTAGTACTGAAAGCATAACCTACAGCTAGCTAGCACAGCAGTGTATACAATTAAAAAGTAGTTGACTCAAAGAGATGGAAAGACAATAGTTGAACAGTTTTAAAATATTTAATTTCTTCCAAAATGAAGGAGAAGCAGAAGAGAAATAGAGAGATTTCCACATTTTCTTTTTCACTTTCAGTTTCACTTACTTAGCTAGCAAATGCAGCTAGCGAGTATAGTCTACTGAAACACCCTGCTCAAACAGAGGGATGCTATGTTAGCTAGCTGGCAATGACTGTGTGTCCTCACAAGAATAGTAAACCAACTAAAATTCAGAGCAGTGAAGACATTTTGACATTTTCCCGGTCCTCACTTGTAAAAAAGGCTATTTTAGGCTTAGGGGTAAGGTTTAGGGTTATGGTTAGAATTAGGGTTTGAATTAGGGTTAGGGTTCAGGGTTAGGGGAAATAGGTTTTTGAATAGGAATTGTTGGTTCCCAAAAAGTACTCACAAGTATAGTAAGACATACAGTAGCTGTGTGTGTGTGTGTGTGTGTGTGTGTGTGTGTGTGTGTGTGTGTGTGTGTGTGTGTGTGTGTGTGTGTGTGTGTGTGGGTTGAGCAGACCAATAGTTTGGCCTTTGAGGCTAGTGAGCTGTGCTCTAGTGCTCTGAGCCGCTCCTTGGATTTAAATTCCAAATGCTTATTGACTTTTCCCAGCAGAAAGCCAGCCTGATTCGATGACCAATACCCTCTGTATTTCTGTCAGAAACATAAGTATCTATTTTTCTATCTCCCTCCATCCAATCTACCTCTCTTGGTCTCTCAGCCTTTTAGTCTTAAACATTGATAATAAACTGCATATTAAACATTCATAATAAAGTACATATTAAACACTGATAATAAACTACATATTAAAAAGATAATGAACTACATATTAAACATTGATAATAAACTACATATTAAACAGTGATAATAAACTACATATTAAACAGTGATAATAAACTGCATATTAAACATTGATAATAAACTACATATTAAACATTGATAATAAACTACATATTAAAAAGATAATGAACTACATATTAAACAGTGATAATAAACTACATATTAAAAAGATAATGAACTACATCTTAAACATTGATAATAAACTACATACAGGACAAGTGTGCCTGCCATGCAACTACAGTACCGGAGCAAAGCTCAGGCATCTTCTCGCTACCCTCCCCCCTACCTTCCTTTCACTCAAACCCAAGTCACGTAATATTATCCAGTCCCTTCATACTTCTTCCAAGATAAGTATAGACATACATCATTATGCGTCTGAGCAACTGAGCCACTCTACAGTCCCTGAGAAAGAACCGGTAGAAATCAATGTAAAGTTAGGGGGTTTTATGAATCTGACAGACAGGAAAAAGTGTCTGTCTGTCAGGTGCTATTGCAACCATCTGCAAGTCTAACATATTTCCTGTAATTTATGGAAATGGAGGACAACTCCCTTCACAGCAGAGGAAGCTCTGTCTTTATGCATAACGGAACATCCATTCAGGTAGTTAATGTTGGCAGAACGAAGTGCAGTAACCCGTAAGCCAGAGTGAGAGGAGCCTGGTTAAAAGAGCAGGTGAGGAAATCATTGATGACCTGTTGCAACACACAGCCTGGGACACTTCCCTGTCTTCTGCTCTCATACACTTCTGACTGGAGCAGTATCAAGACCAGTCACCATGTGGAGTGTCTACACTGGCAGAGCCAACACAGCCTGAAGACCTAGCAGGACTAATGTACCAACTGAGCCAACAGAGTCTGAAGGCCTAGCAGGACTAATGTAACAACTGAGCCAACAGAGTCTGAAGACCTAGCAGGACTAATGTACCAACTGAGCCAACAGAGTCTGAAGGCCTAGCAGGACTAATGTACCAACAGAGCCAACAGAGTCTGAAGACCTAGCAGGACTAATGTACCAACTGAGCCAACAGAGTCTGAAGGCCTAGCGGGACTAATGTACCAACAGAGCCAACAGAGTCTGAAGACCTAGCAGGACTAATGTACCAACTGAGCCAACAGAGTCTGAAGACCTAGCAGGACTAATGTACCAACAGAGCCAACAGAGTCTGAAGACCTAGCAGGACTAATGTACCAACTGAGCCAACAGAGTCTGAAGACCTAGCAGGACTAATGTACCAACAGAGCCAACAGAGTCTGAAGACCTAGCAGGACTAATGTACCAACTGAGCCAACAGAGTCTGAAGACCTAGCAGGACTAATGTACCAACAGAGCCAACAGAGTCTGAAGACCTAGCAGGACTAATGTACCAACTGAGCCAACAGAGTCTGAAGACCTAGCAGGACTAATGTACCAACAGAGCCTGAAGACCTAGCAGGTCTAATGTACCAACAGAGAGATATAGATAGGTGTCCATGTGTCATATTCTGAGAAATAAAATGAACACAAATGTAAACGAGTTGTTTTGGAACTGAGTATTTATGTTTACATTGTTGCCAGAATCTCATGGGACAACTAAAAACATCCCTGGGTGATTCATCATCCTCAGAACACACTGGCCTTGTCTATCCTGAAGTGCCTTACTGTAGGTAGACTCAGTAAGCACACACACACACACACACACACACACATACACACACACACACACACACACACACACACTCACAGGTAGAGGGGGTTCGGAAACCACACCCCCAGCACTACTACAGACCACACCCCCAGTACTATTACAGACCACACCCCCAGCACTACTACAGACCACACCCCCAGCACTACTACAGACCACACCCCCAGCACTACTACAGACCACACCCCCAGCACTACTACAGACCACACCCCCAGTACCACTACAGACCACACCCCCAGTACCACTACAGACCACACCCCCAGTACCACTACAGAATACACCCCCAGCACCACTACAGACCACACCCCCAGTACCACTACAGACCACACCCCCAGTACCACTACAGACCACACCCCCCGTACCACTACAGACCACACCCCAAGTACTACTATAGACCACACCCCCACCACACCCCCACCACTGATACTACAGACCACACCCCCAGCACTACTACAGACCACACCCCCAGCACCTCTACAGACCACACCCCCAGTACCACTACAGACCACACCCCCAGTACCACTACAGACCACACCCTCAGCACTACTACAGACCACACCCCCAGTACTATTACAGACCACACCCCCAGCACTAATACAGACCACACCCCCAGTACTACTACAGACCACACCCCCAGCACTATTACAGACCACACCCCCAGTACTACTACAGACCACACCCCCAGCACTATTACAGACCACACCCCCAGTACCACTACAGACCACACCCCCAGTACCACTACAGACCAAACCCCCAGTACCACTACAGACCAAACCCCCAGTACCACTACAGACCACACCCCCAGCACTACTACAGACCACACCCCCAGCACTACTACAGACCACACCCCCAGCACTACTACAGACCACACCCCCAGTACCACTACAGACCACACCCCCAGTACCACTACAGACCATGCCCCCAGTACCACTACAGACCACACCCCCAGCACTACTACAGACCACACCCCCAGCACTACTTCAGACTACACCCTCAGCACTACTACAGACCACACCCCGCCCCTGATACTACAGACCACACCCTCAGCACTACTACAGACCACACCCCTCACCACTGACACTACAGACCACACCCTTCACCCCTGATACTACAGACCACACCCTCAGCACTACTACAGACCACACCCCTCACCACTGACACTACAGACCACACCCCTCACCCCTGATACAGACCACACCCCTCACCACTGACACTCAAGACCACACCCCTCACCACTGACACTACAGACCACACCCCTCACCACTGACACTACAGACCACACCCCTCACCACTGACACTACAGACCACACCCCTCACCACTGATCATGGTGAATTGCCTCAACTTTCTTGCGATGGTGGATGAGAAAAGGGAGAAGAAACATTCTGTATATATGTAAAAAGTTCTGTGGCAGTGGCTGAATGTGTGTTTTGTGTGAGTGTGAATGCGTGTACGTGTGTGTGTGTAGCAGAATGGTTTGTGGCTAAATGAGTAACGTACACCGCGAGGACAGAGAGGAGGCTGTAGCAGGCTGTGTCTGGAGCCTGTATCCCATCCACACTGGTTACAGCCTGCGATAAACTACACCAAGACCTCAACACACTGCCATTTCTGCCATGTCTGCCATGTCCTCTGCTGTCCCTGGAGGTGAGGATTGATACAATTGTGTCTGTAGAGGGGGGAAAGAACAATGAAGGAGGATTAGAGTGAAAGAGAGGGAGTAAACGATTGTAAAGGACAGAGAGGGTTGAAACTATGGCCTCTGATTGAGAGAGCTCATTCATTTTCAGAGGTGAATTAGACTGGCAGTGTTTGATCAAGTCTAGCCGCTCACAGAGCAGAGTGATGGGCAGTTAATTACGAAGCCTGCGGCTTCTCTGACAGTAATCACAGGTGTCTCTGAAAGCCATTTTAGTGCTCTGTGTGTGTGTGTGTGTGTGCATGTGTATACGTGTGTGTTCATGTAGGTGTGTGTGTGTGTGTGTGTGTGTGAATATGAGAAGAGATGGGCAAGGTGATATGATATAAACTGTGTGATATAAACTGAAGGCAGAACCCATCTCTTCCTCTATCAAAGCAGTAATTGCCTCAGAAGCATTAACATCAGTCAATTGAACACTAATCAAGACAAGACAAACATTTTGTCCGTCCACGTCTACAATTTGAGTCACTTGTTACTGTTTTAAATGTCTGGTTACCTGATCATTTGTTTAGACCACTCTCCCCCACACTTCTTCCACTTTCTTCCCTCTCTCTCTCTCTCTCTCTCTCTCTCTCTCTCTCTCTCTCTCTCGCTCTCTCTCTCTCTCTCTCCCTCCCTCCCTCCCTCTCTCTCTCTCTCTCTCCCTCCCTCCTTCCCTCAACCCTCTTTCTTTACTGTAAAGGATCGAGCCCCAGCAGCATCAATCCCTTTATAAATACATCTAGGTTTAGTTAAACTAATGTCACTGCCCCTCCCTCCCTCCCTCCCTCCCTCCCTCCCTCCCTCCCTCCCTCCCTCCCACCCTCCCTCCCTCCCTCCCTCTTTACTGTAAAGGATAGAGTCCCAGCAGCATCAATCCCTCCATTGCACATTTTATTTGCCTCTAATACAATAATAATACAATGTGTGTGTGTGGGTTTGTGTGTGTGTGTGCCTGAGTGTGCGTGTGTGGCATGTGTGTGTGTGTGTGTGTGTGTGTGTGTGTGTGTGTGTGTGTGTGTGTGTGGGGGGGGGGGGGGTTTGTGTGTGTGTGCCTGAGTGTGTGGGTTTGTGTGTGTGTGCCTGAGTGTGTGTGTGTGTGTGTGTGTGTGTGTGGGGGTTTGTGTGTGTGTGCCTGAGTGTGCGTGTGTGTGTGTGTGTGTGTGTGTGCGTGCGTGTGTGTGTGCGTGCGTGCGTGCGTGTGTGTGTGTGTGTGTGCGTGTTCTGTTATGAGGATAAAACAGATTTGATTAATGGGCTGGTAGACATGTCGTTGTTAAGGTTATATTAGTCACTTATCACAGATGTAGAAACTACACGCATGCACACACACCTGTCCCCTACACACACATTCCTGTCCCCAACACACACACACCAGTCCCCAACACACACACACCAGTCCCCAACACACACACACCAGTCGCCTACACACACACATTCCTGTCCCCAACACACACACATTCCTGTCCCCAACACACACACACCAGTCGCCTACACACACACATTCCTGTCCCCAACACACACACATTCCTGTCCCCAACACACACACACCAGTCCCCAACACACACACACCAGTCCCCAACACACACACACCAGTCGCCTACACACACACATTCCTGTCCCCAACACACACACATTCCTGTCCCCAACACACACACACCAGTCCCCAACACACACACACCAGTCCCCAACACACACACACACAACCAAAGCAAAGCTGTGTTTTTAGCCCAGAAAAATAATGATGATTGTAATAATAACGACATAATGAGGATCAAAAGGTTTCCTGCTGCAATCACCAAACACTAACTAACACCAAAAGACTGGTGTAACATTGTAAATATAGCAACACTCACTATACCAACAGACTGGTGAAATATAGTTACTATACCAAACTCACTATACCAACAGACTGCTGTAATATAGTTACTATAGCAACACTCACTAATACCAACAGACTGGTGTAACATAGTTACTATAGCAACACTCACTAACAACAGCAGACTGGTGAAATATAGTTACTATAGCAACACTCACTAAAACCAACAGACTGATGTAATATAGTTACTATAGCAACAATGACTAACATCATCAGACTGGTGTAACATAGTGACTATAGCAAGACTCACTAATAACAGCACACTGGTGAAATATAGTTACTATAGCAACCATCACTAATAGCAGCAGACTGGTGAAAAATAGCGACTATAGCAAAACTCACTGATACCAACAGACTGGTGTAACATAGTTACTATAGCAACACACTAATAACAGAAGACTGGTGTAATATATTTACTATAGCAACACTAACTAACACCAACAGACTGCTGTAACATAGTAAATATAGCAACACTCACTAAGACCAACAGACTGGTGTAACGGTTACAATAGCAACACTCACTAATAGCAACAGATTGGTGTAACATAGTTACTAAAGCAACACTCACTATACCAAAAGACTGGTGTAATAGTTACTATAGCAACACTCACTAATACCAACAGACTGGTGTAATACAGTTACTATAGCAACAATGACTAACATCATCAGACTGGTGTAACATAGTGACTATAGCAACACTCACTAATAACAGCAGACTGGTGAAATATAGTTACTATAGCAACACTCACTAATACCAGCAGACTGGTGTAACATAGTTACTATAGCAACACTCAATAATCCCAGCAGACTGGTGTAACATAGTGACTATAGCAACACTAACTAATAACAGCAGACTGGTGAAATAAAGTTACTATAGCAACACTCAGTAATACCAGCAGACTGGTGTAACATGGTGACTATAGCAACACTAACTAACACCAACAGACTGCTGTAATATAGTTACTATAGCAACAATCACTAATACCAAAAGACTGGTGTAGTACAGTTACTATAGCAAAAATTACTAATATAAGCAGAATGGTGTAACATAGTGACTATAGCAACACTCACTATACCAACAGACTGGTGTAAAATAGTTACAATACCAACACTCACTATACCAACGGACCGGTGTAACATAGTGACAACAGCAACACTCACTAATATCAACAGACTAGTGTAACATAGTTACTATAGCAACACTCACTAATAGCAACAGACAGGTGTAATATAGTTATTATACCAACATTCACTAATACCAACAGACTGGTGTAAAATAGTGACAATAGCAAAACTCACTGATACCAACAGACTGGTGTAACATAGTTACTATAGCAACACTCACTATACCAACAGACTGGTGAAACATAGTGACAATAGCAACAATCACTAATACCAACAGACTGGTGTAACATAGTGACGATAGCAACACTCACTAATAACAGCAGACTGGTGAAATATAGTTACTATAGCAACACTCACGAATACCAACAGACTGCTGTAATATAGTTACTATAGCAACACTCACTAATACCAACTGACTGGTGTAACATAGTGACTATAGCAACACTCACTAATACCAACTGACTGGTGTAACATAGTGACTATAGCAACACTCACTAATACCAACAGACTGCTGTAATATAGTTACTATATCAACATTCACTAATTCCAATAGACTGGTGTAAAATAGTGACAATAGCAAAACTCACTGATACCAACAGACTGGTGTAATATAGTTACTACAGCAACACTCACTATACCAACAGACTGCTGTAATATAGTTGCTATACCAACACTCACTATACCAACGGACTGGTGAAACAAAGTGACAATAGCAACAAACACTAATATCAACAGACTGGTGTAAGATAGTGACGATATCAACACTCACCAATAACAGCAGAATTGGTGAAATATAGTAACTATAGCAACACTCACTAATAACAGCAGACTTGTGTTATATAGTTACTATAGCAACACTTACTAACACCAACATAATTATGTAATATAGTTACTATAACAACACTCGCTAATATCAACAGAGTAGTGTAACATAGTTACTATAGCAACACTCAATAATACCAACAAACTGGTGTAACATAGGGACAATAGCAACACTCAATAATACCAACAGACTGGTGTAACATAGTGACAATAGCAAAACTCACTGATACCAACAGACTGGTGTAACATAGTGACTATAGCAACACTCACTAATAACAGCAGACTGGTGTAAAACAGTTACTATAGCAACCATCACTAATACCAGCAGATTGCTGTAATATTATTACTATAGCAACACTAACTAATACCAACAGACTGCTGTAATATAGTTACTATAGCAACACTCACTAAAACCAACAGACTGGTGTATTACAGTTACTATAGCAACAATCACTAATATCAGCAGACTGGTGTAACATAGTGACTATAGCAACACTCACTAATAACAGCAGACTGGTGAAATATAGTTACTATAGCAACACTCACTAATACCAACAGACTGGTGTAATATAGTTACTATAGCAACATTCACTAATTCCAACAGAGTGGTGTAAAATAGTGACAATAGCAACACTCACTGATACCAACAGACTGGTGTAAGACAGTTACTACAGTGCCTACTGCAACGCTCACTATACCAACAGACTGGTGTAACATAGTGACTATAGCAACATTCACTGATACCAACAGACTGGTGTAAGACAGTTACTACAGTGCCTACTGCAACTCTCACAATACCAACAGACTGGTGTAACATAGTGACAATTGCAACACTCACTAATACCAACAGACTGCTTTAATATAGTTACTATAACAACACTCACTAATATCAACAGAGTAGTGTAACATAGTTACTATAGCAACACTCAATAATACCAACAGACTGGTGTAATATAGTTACTATATCAACATTCACTAATACCAACAGACTGGTGTATCATAGTGACTATAGCAACACTGGCTAATACCAGCAGGCTGATGTAACATACTTACTATAGCAACACTCACTGTACCAACAGACTGGCATAATATAGTTACTATAGCAAAACTCACTTTACCAACAGACTGTTATAACATAGTGACAATAGCAACACTCACTAATACCAACATACTGATGTAATATAGTTACTATAGCAACACTCACTAATTCCAACAGACTGGTGTAACATTGTGACAAAAGCAACACTCACTGATACCAGCAGACTGGTTGTAACATAGTTACTATAGCAACACTTACCATACAAAAGACTGCTGTAATATAGTTACTATAGCAACACTCACTAATACCACATGACTGGTTGTAACATAGTTACTATAGCTTCACTCACAAATACCAACGGACTGGTGTAACATAGTGACAATTGTAACACTCACTAATACCAACAGACTGCTGTAATATAGTTAATATACTAACACTCACTAATAACAACAGACTGCTGTAATATAGTTACTATAGCAACACTCACTAATACCAACAGACTGCTGTAATATAGTTACTATAGCAACACTCACGAATACCAACAGACTGGTGTAATACAGTTTCTATAGCAATACTCACTAATAACAACAGACTGGTGTAACATAGTGACCTTAGCAACACTGACTAATGCCTGCAGGCTGATGTAGCACAGTCACTATAGCAACACACTAAACCAACAGACTATTGTAATACAGTTACTATAGCAACACTCACTAATAACAGCAGACTGGTGTGATATAGTTACTATAGCAACACTCACTAATACCAGCAGATTGCTGTAATATAATAACTATAGCAACACTCACTAACACCAACAGACTGGTGTAACATAGTGACTATTGCAACACTCACTAATAACAGCAGACTGGTGTAATATAGTTACTATAGCAACACCCACTAATTCCAACAGACTGCTGTAATATAGCTACTATAGCAACATTCACAACAGAATGAGGAATCAGCATAAACACTCTAGCTCCAAATGGAGATAAATATGTTTAATTAAGCTACATATTCTTGCATTTTTAATGAAGCTAAATATTGTTACATGTTAATGAATCTACATATTATTGCATGTTAATGAAGCTACATATTATTACATGTTAATGAAGCTAAATATTATTACATGTTAATGAAGCTACATATTATTAAATGTTAATGAAGCTAAATATTAATTCATGTTTATTTAAGCTGAATATTTTTTTATTTATTATTGGAGCTAAATATTAGAAAAGTGGACATTTGGCATAATACTGAGACAGTACTGTATCTTTCAAACACTTGGTGTTGTGTTTGTTGAACTTGCATGGAATGGCAGATGGGCAGAGTTGTAACTTTGGGACTATTCCATTGGTTCCACTGCGCCATACAAGCTCAATGAAACATTTCAACCCAGATCTGCTTATAAATCACCCAATCCAGATATGACCAGTTGTCCTGAACTAAGGCCTCAGCTGACATCAGCGTGGCCATCTACTGTCCCTCCGACTGCGAACGGCAGAAAATAAACAGATTTGTGAGGACGAGTGTGGATGGAGGGATGAGTCATCCCTCCTCTCTGTGTGAATCATAGACACCATGGCCCTAACGACATCATTAGGTCAGTGGAGAGAGAGAGGGTGAGGGTGGAGAGAGAGAGGGTGATGTTGGAGAGAGAGAGAGAGAGAGATAGATAGAGAGAGAGAGAGAAATGGGGATGGTGGAGGGAGACAGAGAGGGTGCTATCAGTGCCACCACTCTGTCCCCAGCCTAGCTACACTGATAGAGGCCACTTCAGTACTTATATGTCAGCCAAGGTCACATTTCACTACAGTAAGTAAATGTGACTATTTTGACATGCTATAACGAGATCATATTGCAAGCACATATACAGAACTATATATTTGTATACATGTCAACACGTGAAGGTATGCACACAGGAATGCACACTCAGTGCAGCCTTTGACATTATTGACCATAACCTGTTGTTGAGAAAACATGTTTTATGGCTTTACAACCTCGGACATATTGTGGATTCAGAGCATGATATCTATCTAATTGAACTCAGGGGGTTTTCTTTAATGGAAATGTCTCTAATGTCAAAACATGTTAAGTGTGGTGTACCGCAGGGCAGCTCTCTTGATCCTCTACTCTTTTCTATTTTTACCAATGAGCTGTGACTGGCATTAAACAAAGCATGTGTGTCTATGTATGCTGATTATTCAACCATGTACGCATCAGCAACCATAGCTAATGAAGTCACTGAAACAATTAACAAAGAGTTGCAGTCTGTTTTGGAATGGGTGGCCAGTAATAAACTGGTCCTGAACATCTATAAAACTAAGAGCATTGTATTTGGTACAAATCATAAGAAACATTTGTGTTGAAAATTCCTAATTGTTTGTGAACTTACACAGAGCTCTGACACACACACACTTACCCCAACAGACATGCCACCAGGGATCTTTTCACAGTCCCCAAATCCAGAAAAAAATCAAGAAAGTGTACAGTATTATATTAAGCCATTATTGCATGGAACTTCCTTCCATCTCATATTGCTCAAATGAACAGCAAACCTGGTTTCAAAAAACAGATAAAGCAACACCTCACGGCACAATGCCTCTCTCCTATTTGACTTAGCTTGTTTGTATGTATTGATATGTAGGCTATATGTGCCATTTTTTTATTTACGTAGTTATGTCCTTAAACTGTTTTTGTCATGTAATGTTCTATATTATTTAAAGTGTCATGTTTTGTTTAGACCCCAGGAAGAGTTGCTGTTGCTTTCACAACAGCTAATGGGGATCCTAATAAAACACAAAAAGTACCAACACATGTCCAAATGCAAGCACAAAGCACACACGTCTCTCAAACCCCAAGAAGATGATCATCATGTTTCCACCTTCCTCTTTGTTTTTCCCATCTAATTGGTCAGGTATTGTGCCTTTGCCATGCCTTTAGTGAACGTCTTCCCGCCTGTGGAACAAATACAGCCTTGTAAGTCTCATCCCCAGTGTCAAGGCTTCTGTTAGGTTCTTCATGCAGGGTGTTTTTACAGTGCTCTCCAACCCCTCCAGCTGCTCACTGTGCTGCACCATTTACCCAGAAACCCTGGACTGTCAGCTCTGCCTCTCCTGTCTCTGTCTCTCTACTCTACCTCTCCATCCCTCTACTCTACCTCTCCATCTCTTGCTTCCATAGCTCCGCTTCTCCTGTCTCTGTCTCTCTACCTCTCGCTCCCTCAACTCTATCTCTCTCGGTCTGTCTCTTTATCTCTCTCAATTTTTCAATTACATTCAAAGGGCTTAATTTGGCATGAGAAAAATATGTTTACATTGCCAAAGCAAGTCAAATAGATAAGAAACACAAGTTATACCCGTCTCTCTGTTTCTCTCTCTCTCTGTTATACTTCTCTCTCTCTCTGACTGTCTGTCTGTCTGTCTCACTCTCTCTCTCTCTCTGTCTGTCTCTCAGTTATAGCTCTCTCTATGTTTCTGATCTAAGTTTCAAGTTTCAGTTTCCAGTTTTAATGTCACATGCACAAGTACTGTACAGTGAATAATCAGTATGAATGCTGCCCTAAAAATAACAAGGTAGAACAAAAACACGTTAAGAAATGCAAATATGAAATAAAAAGAACACGAGAAAGTAAGAAGCTATATACAGGGTCAGTTCAAATACTATATTTACAACATGCAGGGATACTGGAGTGATAGAGGTAGATATGTATAGGGGTAAGGTGACCAGGCATCAGGATATATAGTGCATTGAAAAAGTATTCATACCTGTTGACTTTTTCCACATTTTCCACATAATTCTAAAATGCATTAAATGAACTGTTTTACTCATCAATCTACACATAATAACCCATAATCACTAAGCAAAAACAGGTTTTTAGAAATTTTGCAAATGTATAAAAAAACTGAAATACCTTATTTACATAAGTATACACTTTACTTTAAGACTTGAAATTGAGCTCAGGTGCATCCTGTTTCCATTGATCATCCTTGAGGTATTTCTACAACTTGATTGGAGTGCACCTAAGGTAAATTCAATTGATTGGACATGATTTGGAAAGGCACACGCCAGTCTAGATAAGGTCTCAAAAGGTTGAAAGAATTGTCCGTAGAGCTCCGAGACAGGATGGAGTTGAGGCACCGATCTGGGGAAGTGTACCAAAACATGTCTGCAGCAAAATGTCTGTGGCAAAACTGAGCAATTGGTGGAGAAGGGCTTTGGTCAGGGAGGTGAACAAGAACCCGGTGGTCACTCTGACAGAGCTAGATAGTTTCTCTGTGGAGATGGGAAAATCTTCCAGATAGACAACTGTCGCTGCAACACTCCACCAGTCAGGCCTTTATAGTAAAGTGGCCAGACAGAAGCCACTCCTCAGTAAAAGTTACATGACAGCCCGCTTGGAGTTGCCAAAAGGCACCTAAAGGTCTCAGACCATGAGAAACAAGATTCTCTAGTCTGATGAAACCAAGATTGAACACTTTGATCTGAATGTCAAGCGTCACGTCTGGAAGAAACCTGGCACCATCCCTATGGTGAAGCATGGTGGTGGCAGCATCATGCTGTGGGGATGTTTTTCAGTGGCAGGAATTGGGATCGAGGTAAAGATGAACAGAGCAAAGTACAGAGAGACTCTTGATAAAAACCTGCTCCAGAGCGCTCAGGATCTCAGACTGGGGCGAAGGTTCACCTTCCAACAGGACAACGACCCTAAGCACACAGCCAAAATAACACAGGAATGGCTTTGGGACGAGTCTCTGAATGTTCTTGAGTGGCCCAGCCAGAGCCTGGACTTGAACCTGATTGAACATCTCTGGAGAGACGTGAAAATAGCTGTGCAGTGACGCTCCCCATCCAACCTGACAGGGCTTGAAAGGATCTGCAGAGAAGAGTGGGAGAAACACCCCAAATACAGGTGTGCCAAGCTTGTAACTGCCAAAAGGTGCTTCAACAAAGTACAGAGGAAAGGGTCTGAATACCCATGTAAATATTATATATATTTTTTTTTTAACAAATACATTTGAATTTTTTTTTCTAAAAACCTGTTTTGCTTCAACATCGTGGGGTATTGTGATGTCATCATGGGGTATTGTGTGTAGATTGATGAGGAAAAAATAACAATTTAATCCATTGTAGAATAAGGCTGTAACATAACAAAATGTGGATACAGTCAAGGGGTCTGAATGCACTGTAAGATAAACAGAGTAGCAGCAGAGTAAATTATTATTGTATGCAAGTGTGTACAATCACTATAAATGTGTGTGCATTATATGTGTGTGTTGGAATGTCCGTGTGTGTGAATGTGTATGTGTAGAGTCCTGTGAGTGTGCATAGAGACAAAAATGAAATACAAGGGTCAACTCAGATAGTCAGACTTGATGCACCGGTATCGCTTGACGTGCAGAAGCAGAGAGAAGTCTACGGCGCGGGTGGCTGGAGTCTAACGACTTTCCGGACCTTCCTTTCACACCGCCTGATATACACTGAGCGTACAAATCATGCTCTTTCCATGACATAGACTGACCAGATGAATCCAAGTGAAAGATATGATCCCTTACTGGTGTCACCTGTTAAACCCTCTTTAATCAGTTTAGATGATGGAGAGGAGACAAGGTTTTTAAGCTGTGAGACATTTGAGACATGGATTGTGCATGTATGTATTCAGACGGTGAATGGGTATGACAAAGTGCCTTTGAATAGGGTATGGTACTAGGTGCCAGGTGCACCGGTTTTGTCAAGAACTGCATGATGCTGGGTTTTTCATGCTCAACAGTTTCCCGTGTGTATCGAGAATGGTCCACCACCCAAAGGACATACAGCCAATTTAACACATCTGTGGGAAGCATTTGAGTCAACATGGGCCAGCATCCCTGTGGAATGCTTTTAACACCTTGCAGAGTCCATGTCCTGACAAATTGAGGCTGTTCTGAGGGCACAAGGGGTTGCAACTCAATAATAGGAAGGTCTTCCTAATGTTTTGTACACTCGGTGTAGAGGTCATGAATGGCAGGGAGCTCGGCCCCACTGATGTACTGGGCTGTCCGCACCGCCCTCTGTAGCACCATGTGATCGAGGACGGTGCTGTTGCCGTATCAAGCAGTGATGCAGCCAGTCTCAATGGTGTAGCTGTAGAACTTATTGAGTATTTGAGGGCCCAAACCCTTTCAACCTCCTGAGGATGAAGAGGTGCTGTCGCGCCTTCTTCACGACTGTGCACATGTGAGTGGACCTTAAGTCCTTTAGCGATGATGACACCGAGGAACTTGAAGCTCTCGACCCGCTCCACTACAGCCCGTCGATGTGGATGGGAGTGTGCTCGCCCCCCATTTCCTGTAGTCCACGACCAGCTCCTTTGTCTTGTTGATGTTGAGGGAGAGGATGTTCTTCTGGCACCACACTGCCAGGTCACTGACCTCCTGCCTATAGGCTGTCTCATTGTCAGGCTTACCACCGTCGTGTCGTCAGCAAACTTGATGATGGTGTTGGTTGCAGTCGTGGTTGAACAAGGAGTACAGGAAGGGACAAAGCACAGACACCCCTATGGGACCCCCGTGTTGAGGGTCAGCGTGGCCCGTCATGAAGTCCAGGATCCAGTTGCATTGGGAGGTGTTCAGTCCCAGGGTCCTGAGCTTGGGGATGAGCTTGGAGGGGACAATGGTGTTGAACGCTGAGCTGTAGTCAATGAACAGCATTCTCACATAGGCATGTATTCCTCTTATCTAGGTGGGTGAGGACAGTGTGGAGTGCAATTGAGATTACATTTTCTATGGATCTGTTGAAGCGGTATGCAAATTGGAGAGGGTCTAGGGTGTCTGGAATGATAGAGTTGATGTGTGCCATAACCAGCCTCTCAAAGCATTTAATGATTACAGTTGTGAGTGCTATGCGGTAGTCATTGTGGCATGAATCATTAGAGTTCTTGGGAACAGCAATGCTGATTGTCATCTAAAAACATGTGAGGATTACAGACTGCGACAAGGAAAGGAGAGGTTGAACATTACTGTGAATATTCTGAGAACACACCCTGGAATACCATCCGGCCCCGCGGCCTTGTGACTGTTGACCTGATTAACGGCCTTACTCACGTCGGCCTCTGAGAGCGAGATCACCCAGTCTTCTGGGTCTGTTGGGGGCACTCACCCACGGTACAGTGTTGTTATTGTCGAAGTGTGCACCTCTCCCTCTCTTTGTCTCTCAGCTCAACCTCTCCATCTGTCTGTCTCTCTGTTCCACCTCTCTGTGTCTGTCTCTCAGCTCTATCACTCTTCTCTCACTTCTCTCTTGCTATCCCACTATCTCTTCTCTCTCTATCTCTTCTCTATATCCCTCTATCCCTTCTCTCTCTTCTCTCCATCCATCTCTCTTCTCTCTCTAGCGATTCTCTCCATCCCTCTATCCCTTCTCTCTCTCTTCTCTATCCCTCTATCTCTTCTCTCTCTCTATCTATTCCTCTCTCTTCTCTCTCATCACTCTAACTTAGAACTAAGACATTTGTCATCTAGCATCTGCTGTCTTTTTGACTGCCATGAGGAAACTGGGTGAAATACAATGGAATAAAGTTTGAAGCACACTACCAATTCATAGCGAGATAATATTGACATGGAACATTTGGTTGATCTGATTGTGGAAATAATCATTGATTATTCAAAATGATGTAAGCAAGTTTAATATTATCAGGTAATTTCGACAATCAATAAATCATTTGTCAGCAAATGCAGTGCAAATAAATAATTTACACACATTCAAATCAGTATTCTCTCCTCTCCAGAGGCGTCAGTTGGGTATGCATCCCCTAGATCAAGAGCAACAATTTAAAGGCTAAAAAAAAGAGACTAAAATCATTCCAATCCCGATTAAAATGCAACGTCTGTTTAGCGTTGTGGATATGGTTGGCTTTACGACCATGGGGAGCGTCACTCGGTGAGCAGCTGCCAGCCTGCATGCCTTTTTTAGTCGTATTTAGAAAGAAGATAGCAGACAGTGGCATTTGCTTTGCCATTCAGCTGTTTAGGCAGTGCACCGGTTGCTTTGGATGTGATGTTGGCATTTGAACATTGTCTTGAAGCCTTGTTGTAATCTGATAGACAGGAGTTCATTTAATTGGGAATTGTTATTGCTATTAAAATGTACGTTTTGATAGCTGTAGGCCTAATTGTTATTTTGATTAATTTCCATTGTCGCCTAGTGAAATTTTGGTTTCATTTAAGCCTATTGGTATGAAAATAAGCACAACTAGGCAACTTGCTAATTAGAGCTTTTTGTTTTCGGCTTCAACGACAATAACAATTATAGACTATGACAACTGTACATTTTCATGCAGTACCAGAATGATACTTGAGATTATGCAAGTCATTAATGATTATTTAGTTGGGCTAACTTTTTTGAACTTCTCGCTATAGGCCTACATCATCATCATCATCATCATCGTCGTCGTCGTCGTCGTCGTCGTCGTCATCGTCATCGTCGTCGTCGTCGTCATCATCGTCATCATCGCCATCATCTTCGTCTTCATCATCGGCATCATCGTACCCTGCCTGCATCCCTAATGCCCTCCCTGTAGGCTACCTGCCTCTGGTATAATGCATTTAAAGTTGGGTGTGTATGTTAATGATGGTGGATTGATTGATTGATTGATTTCCAAGTATCTCCATCAGTCTTGGTGGTCCATCTTCCTGAGTTAAAATGAGAACGTCTAACAGATCAATCTTGCTGGCAAAATGTAATTAAAGTTATTTAGTGTGCATGTAAGGATGTTTTTTAAATTATTATTGTGTTGCTTATCTGGGTGCTAATTATATGTATACAGTGGCAACCTGTCATTCAGGGCAGAGCCCCACCTGCTTTGAGCCCAACACTTTTTGCAAAAAATAAAAAATAAAAAAATGTGTGGGGGGGGGGGCTTGCCTGTTTTGCATGTTATTTTGGCAAACAATGTAAAACAAAAAATATATAATTGAGTTAATAAATCTGCATATAAACATGGTCTCTTTTTTGTTTCTTGATTAAGGCAGCTCCAAAATGCAGGTGTTTTAGCCTAGTTCAGTGCTTTCTGTGGTGGTGGGACAATCCAGCAGAAAATACGAAGCGTTACGCCATGATTGGCTCACTGTTCTGTCACTCATGGGGACAATGCATCACCGCAAAGTCTAAGGGTAGACCTCGAAAATTCAAGCCCTTGGGTGCTGCCGTAGAGTTACATTAGAAGTGCCCATCCAAGAAGGCTCAAGGTCATTGGCCACAGATAAAATGAACTCAAAGTGCGTTATTAGTACAGTAGCTTTGATTTAGACTGATCTTGTCAACATCACACTTTCAAAATCTTAGCTAGCAGTCATCATCATGAATCAACTTGACAATATACTGGCAAATCCTTTTTAATCCTTGTCATTTGAAGAGAAATAGTGAAGAGAAATTATAGATAAAATGTATCGGTGCTCATCGATACACCATAAACATTACACAATAAGTTGGAAATCGCAAATTCAACAAATGAGTGGTTTGGAAGGAATCAGTGACAGTCAGTGGCTAACTGCAAGCATTGCAAAGCAATCACTAGCCTGCTATTCAGTGGCTATTCAGTGGCTCTTTTCCAAGTTTAAAATGATAAATATTCAACATTGGCCATGCTGTCAATGGAGCATGATTTGTGCCGAGCTTTTGTTAACTCGAAACTGCAAAAACTTGACTTCAGTGAGTTCAAGACAACTGGGAAGTCGGGAATAAACGAGCTCTGACTGGGAAAATACGTTTTAAACGATCATCCTACTTGGAATTGTAAATCCGGCCTATTTCTAGAGTTACGACCTGAAGATCAAAGATGTCATCATGATTCAAAGTAGTTTTTTTTCCGAGTTCCCAGTTGTTTTGAAAGCACCATAAATCCAGAAACTGTCAGACATTGATGACAAAATTTGCCCACGAGGACCACCGCGCCACCTTCTGGTTAAAGTGAGCACAGCACAACAAGGTGAGATATGCCAGGGAGATATGTATACTGTAGCTAAGAAAGTAGTACTAAGTGTATGTTGTGGAATAAGATGTTAGCAGCCCATGTGTCTCACCCTAATAATTTGGTCTATTTACCCCTCTTAATTTTGCCTACTGTTCTGACTTGGTGGTGCACATGGAGTCTTTAACCTGTTTCAGAGAAATGTAATCATTGAATATTGTAAGAGCGTTCACTGTCTGCTTATATGCCCCCTTTATTTATCCTACGGTTCTGACTTGGTGTACAGAGAGAACACTGTAGTTATATTGACTACGTTTGTCCTAGCCCGCTCATTAATGTTTTAATCAAAATTACGGATTGCCTCTTATTCACTTGTCATCCCCTTATTTAGAACACCTACTCATTCAAGGTTTTATCTTTATTTTTACTATTTTATACATTGTAGAATTATAGTGAAGACGTCAAAACTATGAAATAACACAAATGGAATCATGTAGTAACCAAAACAGTGTTAAACAAATGAAAATATATTTTATATTTGAGATTCTTCAAAGCAGCCACCCTTTGCCTTGACGACAGCTTTGCACACTCTTAGCATTCCCTCAACCAGCTTCATGAGGTAGTCACCTGGAATGCATTTCAATTAGCAGGTGTGCCTTCATGCTAGTTAAGTGTGCATGTATACGTACTCAATGACACTGTCATAGTAGGCCTACACTGTATGCGCCTTTCAAAAGGGTGGGTTCACATAGCCTATAGCAGGGGTCAGACACCGTTTTCATGTGGAGCGGCAATTTACAATTGATCCTACAATTTCTAAAGATCTGCGTACCAGTCATGATTTTCATAAACTAATTGTAGGTTACTTAACAATGGCCCAAAAATGTCTAACTGCTGACAAACTGAACAATTCTACAGCTAGCTACTAGACAGAGGCGCTGTCCATTTAGCACACGGAGCACCACTAGGCCTACCTGTACCAATGCGCTGTCAATTAAATTGGAACTGGCAGCGTTTTAGCAGCAGAAAATCTTATTAAAATCTGTTCACCCCCCTGTTAGTAACTTCAGAGCGTGTCACGCCCTGATCTGTTTCACCTGTCCTTGTGCTTGTCGCCACCCTCTCCAGGTCTCGCTCATCATCCCCGGTGAATTTATACCTGTGTTTTCTGTCTCTCTGTGACAGTTCGTCTTGTTTGCCAAGTCATCCAGCATTTATCTCCTAGCTCCTATTTTTCCCAGTGTCTGTTTTTCCTAGTCCTCCTGGTTTTGACCCTTGCCTGTCCTGACACCGAACTCGCCTGTCTGACCATTCTTCCTCCCCTGACCTCACGCCTGTCTAACACCCTGTACTGTTTGGAATCTGACCTGGTTTATGAACTCTCGCCTATACCCGACCTGCCTTTTGCCTACCCCTTGTGTTATAATAAATATCGGAGCTCAACCATCTGCCTCCTGTGTCTGCATATGGGTCTTGCCTTGAGCCTTTAGAGTGTTGTCAGATTGTTCGTAAATTCAGAACATTTCCCTCTCCGAGTGTTCAGAGTGCAGTAATGACACTGGAAGCTTTGGCCAAGCAGAAGGGTTTATCCGAACTTTCCTCATGACGGCAGTCAAGCACCCAAGCTAACTGGCTGAAGTTGGCTAGCTTTCTAGCTACTTCTAGACACAAATGAGAGAACACCTCATTTTGACCATTTTACTAACTCTATCAGAGCTGGTTAGCCTGTTTTTATGTTTTCTAGCGCATTGGTGACTAACTGTGCTGCTAGCAACAATTGAATTACTTATTTTGCAAACGTTTACTGACACCGGCCATATTCAGCAAGTGTGGCAAGTTCATAAATTCATCAGTTATTCTGCACTCTGTCACACTCAGACGAGAGTGCTCTGAAATCGGAGTAGATAGCCAGAGTGAATTAACGAACACAAAATATATGCTAACTGGTTAATAGTTGTTCAAGATCAACATAGTTAGCCTGCTAACAAAGCGATTCACATTTCTTGCTAGCTAATCATATGACACCTGCATCTCTTGCTGTAGCAACCGAAAATCAATATGATCGGTCACTCACCCACTCTTCCAATGACATCACATCCTCCCAGCTAGCTAGCTAGCTAGCTAATGTTAGGCTCCGTGTTTTTAGCTTGCTCAATAAATAGCTATATAAATAGATAGGCTAGCCTATTAGCCACATTATGAATGACTTGTGAGCATTGCCCTTGCTAGTTAGATTGTATTGACATTCCCAGCCTTAGTTACATTCATCCGTTTTTTGTTCAAAATATTGAGTCATTGAAACTGAAATAGTGCATCCCCAATGTGTGGAAGCAGCAAACAATGTACCAGCCCAGCTGTGATTTACAACCGGATAGCAATATGTTTGGGACCCTTCAAGAAATATATTGGTGAATTAAATGAATCATGCATTGATCTGCATCCATCTATTTTGACAACAATGTCTTACTCTGCGTCATGTAATTTTGAGTCAAATATAACCTATTTTTTAAACCTCTTATAAAGTTGGTTTTGTAGCATAAACTGGGGACTTGATATTTTCTATTGATTTTATGATTATCTGTTTTTTTTCATATCAGCAAAGTTGTTAAAACACTGTCAGTTCCACTTTGTGGTGCTGAATCACGGGCACGGCCATAATGTCTAGATTTTGTATTTTGTGATTTTCGTCAATCTTTGGTCTAGTTTGTTTGTCTTCATCCTTGTCAATTATAAGTCCTTTGTTGTATGGCTTTTATTTCAACTCTCGTCTGAGGATTTATTTGGCATAGTTTACCTTCACGGTCAGCTGTTTTATGTTCTGGTTACTTTCACGGTGATGTAGGCATTTGAAGTTGGCCTTGATGTGACATGATAGCATTTATCATTTCAATTAATTTCATGTTGCACTGTAGCCAATGCACCGTTACACACGTAAATTAGTCAAGTTATGATGAGGTTGAATAGTTGTTGACATTGTAGACATGTTCCACATATCTCTAAACCTAATATTGCACTGATAAATGAATGGGTGGGGTAATTTATGTTTGTTTTTAATGTTCTCAAAATAGCTTTTTGGAATTTTTCATTGTGTAGAAATGCAGAAAATTAGCTTCAACTTCCCCCAAATTCCTGCCATACTCCCTAGGTTTAACTAAATCATTTCTCCCCTCTCTCTCTCTTTTCCCTCTTTCTCTCTCTCTCTCGCTCTCTCTCTTGTGATCTCTCTCGCTCTCTCTCTCCCTCACTATCTCTCTCCCTCTCTCCCTCCCTCTGTCTTTTCCCCTCTCTCGCTGTCTTATTCCCCCTCTCTCTCTCTCTCTCTCTCTCTCTCTCTCTCTCTCTCTCTCTCTCTCTCTCTCCCCTCTCTCTCTCTCCCTCCCTGTGATCCTGCTATGAGGTCTCCCCTGTCTTGGTGAGTTTGATAATACCTGTCTTGATCCTTCATGTTTCACTCTATTCTCCTCCACTCTGGTGTCTGGGGTGCCCTGGGTTCCTATGGTTACTCAGAGCACAACTACGAGTACTTACTGAGTGTGTAAAACTCTACTCCTTCCAGCTAGATCTTGCCTTGTTTTGGATGCAAATCTGGTGCAGTGGGTAAGTGCTCCACCCTCTTCCTCAGAGATGCCAAAATATTCAGAGACAACCAAAGTTTAGTGAAAACTATCCTCCATGATGGAACTGGAAGTTGTATGACAATAACATTCAAATGTAGATTCCTATGAGAATTCAATTGTCTTGGAAGTTGGAACTTTTGGTGAAATTTAGCAAATCTAAAAAAAAATGTTTTTAAATAAATTCCTTCCAGGCTATTCTTTGTATTAACAATTTCAGGGGAAAAGTTATTTTTGCATTAAACACACACTGAATCTACTGAATGTTAAAGAATCTGTTAATGACTAGACTCACAAACTTGGAGGATTTAACGTGTACGCTGGGAGTCGGGAAGCAAGTTCAGGGAGTGAATAATTTAATTAATAAATGAAACATAATACAAATCAAGAAACACAAACAACGCACAGACAGGAAACTGAAACAGAAACAATAACGCCTGGAGAAGGAACCAAAGGCAGTGACATATATAGGGAAGGTAATCAGGGAGGTGATGGAGTCCAGGTGAGTTTGATGACGTGCTAGTGCGCGTAACGATGGTGACAGGTGTGCGCCATTACAAGCAGCCTGGTGACCTATAGGCCAGAGGGGGAGTATACTGTACATGACAATACCTCCGACTAAGGGGACGATCCCGGGGATCAGGAGCGGACCGGTCACCTCCGCTGAGGCGCGGAAAACAGACAAACCAGGTGAGGCGTGAGAGCCTAAAGAGCTGGCCGAGGGGTAGGAGCCCAATGAGCCAGCTGATGGGTGAGAGTCCGACAAGCTGGCTGAAGCGTGAGAGCCCGACGAGCCGGCTGAGGACTCGCCAGTAGCTCCGGTAGTACCAGCCGGACCCGACATCACCTCCAACACAAAAACAAAACAAACACTCCCTGATGCTTCCCTTAGGTCAGGCATTATTCTGTAAAGTGTGCGCTGTGAGACGGGAAGCAAGTTCAGGGAGTGAATAATTTAAGAAATAAATTAAACATAATACAAAACAAGAAACACGAACAATGAACAGACAGGAAACTGAAACAGAAACAATGACACCTGGGGATGGAACCAAAGGGTGTGACATACATAGGGAAGGTAATCAGAAAGGTGATGGAGTCCAGGTGAGTCTGACGATGCGCTGGTGAGTGTAACGATGGTGCCAGTGTAACAGTGTAGGTTCCGTCCCTCTCTTCGCCCCAACCCGGGCTCGAACCAGGGACCCTTGCACACATCAACAACTGACACCCCACGAAGCATCGTTACCCATCGCGCCACAAAAGCCGCGGCCCTTGCAACGCAAGGGGAAACCCTACTTCAGGTCTCAGAGCGAGTGACGTCACCGATTGAAACGCTATTAGCTTCGGTGGGTGTCAGTTGTTGATGTGTGCAAGGGTCCCTGGTTCGAGCCCGGGTTGGGGCGAAGAGAGGGACGGAACCTACACTGTTACATTGGTGCCGTGACCCGGATCATTGGTTGCTGCGGAAAAGGAGGAGGTCAAAAGGGGGGTGAGTGTAACCGATGTGAAATGGCTAGTTAGTTAGCGGTGGTGCGCGCTAATAGCATTTCAATCAGTGACGTCGCTCGCTCTGAGACTTGAAGTAGGGTTTCCCCTTGCGTTGCAAGGGCTGCGGCTTTTGTGGCGCGATGGGTAACGGTGCTTCATGGGGTGTCAGTTGTTGACGTGTGCAAGGGTCCCTGGTTCGAGCCCGGGTTGGGGTGAAGAGAGGGACGGAACCTACACTGTTACACCAGGTGTGCGCCATAACAAGCAACCTGGTGACCTAGAAGCCAGAGAGGGAGTATACGTGACAGAGGACCATTAATCAAGAAGCGAGCTAACTAACTTAATAAATAATTAGCTAACTAACTTTATAAAGAACTTAGCTAACTAACGTTATAAAGAAACGGGCTAACTAGCATTATAAAGAAATGAGCTAACTAACTTTATAAAGAACTTAGCTAACTAACGTTATAAAGAAACGGGCTAACTAACATTATAAAGAAATTAGCTAACTAGCGTTATAAAGAACTTAGCTAACTAACGTTATAAAGAACTTAGCTAACTAACGTTATAAAGAACTTAGCTAACTAACGTTATAAAGAACTTAGCTAACTAACGTTATAAAGAACTTAGCTAACTAACCTTTTAATGAACTTAGCTAACTGACGTTATAAAGATACGGGCTAACTCACATTATAAAGACATGAGCTAACTAACGTTATAAAGAACTTAGCTAACTAACATTATAAAGAAATTAGCTATAGTAACTAACTTTATAAAGTGTTTAAAAGGAGTCAAAGACTGCAAAAAATAAAAGGGGATATTTGGTGGTTACACAATCACTTATTCCAGTGCAGCCTTCTCCCAGACATTCTAATGGAATTGAATTAAAATCATCCATTGTGGAAGCCAATTACTTCTCATCTGAACTCATCTAGAACGCTTGTCTTTCAAGTCAAACGCAGGCCAAGGATGGAGGAAAAAAAACTCTGGAGAATATACTGTAGGGGATTGAAGTAAGCGAAGGGGAAGATAATGACTAAAAGTTAAAGTCATTTCCCGACTGCTTTTCTCTCTTTATTATTCGACTGAATTATGGCACATTATAGAAATGCCTGTCAATGACTGTAAGATGTGTTCAACTGTTTCTTTTGGCAGAAAGGTAATGTGCGGCTATTATTGTAATTGTATCCAATTATGACCAATTATGCTTCACAATTTACCCACTTTGTCATGAAAGGTTAAAACATTGAAAGTCTGCCATTAATCAAAATGAAAAAAAAATCTAAATACAATTCTCTACAAAATGTGCATACAAAATACAGATATCTGAAAAAATAATGTCTCTTAACTGGACGTTGGGTCACCACGAGCCAGTGACCAAGAACCCGATGGTCATTCTGACAGAGCTCTAGAGTTCTCTAGAGTTCTTCTATGGAGATGGGAGAACCTTCCAGAAGGACAGCCATCTCTGCAGCACTCAACCAATCAAGCCTTTATGGTGGCCAGATGGAAGTCACTCCTCAATAAAAGGCACATGACAGCCCGCTTGGAGTTTGCCAAAAGCCACCCAAAGACTCTCAGACCATGAGAAACAACATTCTCTGGTTTGATGAAACCAAGATTGAACTCTTTGGCCTGAATGCCAAGCGTCACGTCTGGAGGAAACCTGGCACCATCCCTATGGTGAAGCATAGTGGTGGCAGCATCATGCTTTGAGGATGTTTTTCAGTGGCAGGGACTGGGAGACTAGTCAGGATCGAGGCAAAAATGAACGGAGCAAAGTACAGAGAGATCCTTCATGAAAACCTGCCCCAGAGCGCTCAGGACCTAAAACAGGGGCGAAGGTTCATCTTCCAACAGGACAATGACCCTAAGCACACGGCCAGGACAACGCAGGAGAAGCTTTGGGACAATTATCTGAATGTCCTTGAGTGGCCCAGCCAGAGCCCGCACTTGAACATGATCGAACATCTCTGGAGAGACCTGAAAATAGCTGTGCAGCAACATTCCCCATCCAACGTGACAGAGCTTGAGAAGATCTACAGAGAAGAATGGGAGAAAATCCCGAATACATGTGTGGCAAGCTTGTAGCATCATACCCAAAAAGACTCGAGGCTGTAATGGCTGCTAAAGTTGCTTCAACAAAGTTCTGAATAAATGGTTTGAATACTTATTGTAAATGTGATATTTCAGTTTTTTACTTTTAATACATTTGTAAACATTTCTAAGAACCTGTTTTGCTTTGCCATTATGGGGTATTGTGTGTAGATTTATGAGGAAAAAAACAACAATTGAATCAATTTTATATGATGTAAATGTGGAAAAAGTCAAGGGGTCTGAACATTTTCCGAATGCACTGTACGTACTACTTTTTTAGCTACTTTACAATAACTTAGCATGTTAGCTAACTCCTCCCCTAACCCTAACCCTAACCTAAAACCCAACCCTAACCCCTAGCCTAACTAACATTAGCCACCTAACTAATGTTATCCACAACAAATTTGAATTTGGGGGCTGATCTGGTGCCTATGATCCTCACCCAAGAGGGAAAGTCCTGACAGTATGGTGTGTATGTTATCACGTGTGTGTGTATGTGTGTGTCTGTGCTTGTGTGTGTGTGTCTCTTTACAGTCCCCTCTGTTCTATGAGGTGTATTTTTTAACCCTCCTGCTGACTTCCAGATTCACAAGTTTTCTCTCTGTAAAATGTAGTTCATTTAATCTGATTGTCATTCTCTCCCTCCCACCAGAGTTTTATGACAACCGGGTTATAAAGACCATGCAGGAACTCTCTCTCCCACTCTGCAGAAATGGAAGTTGAAAATCCCTTTGTTACCACAGAGAGAAACTTTGCAGTACTGTAACATGAAAAGGTTGGACATTGAGACAATACAAAAATGTGAGAATTTGTCGGGAGGGACTTATTGATCAGTTATGACAGATCAGTTGTTGTTTTGTGAAGGACGGTCATAACCAAATAACGGTAACTTTACAAATGTATACGTCCCAGTTATCAGATTTACATCTAAATGTTGTGGAACTTATATCATTAAATATGAAACTACTTGTGAGAAGATGAAACGTGATTTTAGCCTTCTAAATGAGAGAATTGTTTTTCATGTAAAGTTTTACCCAGCCAGTAAACATGCCCACGGGAGCACATACCTTGTGGCAACGTGATGGAACCGCCCTCCACGGCGAGGGCATAAATGGACCGCTAACAAAATGTACATTAGACAAGAGAACGTGAGGACCATCCACACATTGAAATGGTTGGAATCTCTACAGACTAGTGTATGGATGGTAAGCCGGACGTGTATAATGGTTGGACTCTCCATTAGACCAGCGTGACCGACAGCATGAGCTGGAAGGCACAAAATGGTTAGAAACCCAGACATTTTCAACGGAGAAGTAGAACATCTCTACCAGACCAGAAAACGTGGTGACCCTCTTAAACTCTTTCTCTCGAAGAAGACTATACAGGCACATTCAGTCTGCAGCTGTTTATGCACTGTTAGCATATGAAACTTGACCCGAAGACGAGAGACAAAGAACAATTTACTTTCACCACTATAGGTATCTCTAGGGTATCTATTCTAAACAAACAGAGCGAAGGACAAGGCCCACTGAACACCGCGTGATACACCTCTGGAAGATGTGTTCTAACAGACACTCCGAGACCAACCTACTACAACTACAAAGGACATGGTGACCTCTGGTGGACAACCAGAGACTTACACAACCAGAGACTTTCTGTCAACTGACTCCACAGACTGATCGGGCATTTTCAACAGAGCGAGACGACAAACCGTAAATATGAGTTGCATTTCTAAATCCGAATGAGCGGTAGTTAGGGTGCTAAATATCCATATTTACAATGAGCGTATTATTCAACTGTATGTACGATAGTTGAATTCCTTTGTCTCTTCTTTTCCTGCTCTTTCTTCCCCCTAACAAGCCGTCATATTGGATTAGTCCACTAGAGACTTTTCATGGCATCATGTTAGTAACCAATGTATAATCTATCCTGTGTGTGTGTTTATGTAATTCTGTGTGATTATTTAGTTAGTTAGTAAATAAATAATTAAGCCAATTTGTGTATCGCAGATTCATCATGGAGACTAGGGTTCGTGCAGATTTGAAGTCAACGATGTTCAGAATCGGACAGACAAGGTAATAATGATAATTAATGGATGGAAGTAAACAACGTTCAGAATGAGACTGACGAGGTAATAATGATAATTAATGGATGGAAGTCAATGACGTTCAGAATGAGACTGATGAGGTAATAATTATAATTCATGGATGGAAGTCAACGACATTCAGAATGAGACTGATGAGGTAATAATGATAATTAATGGATGGAAGTCAACGACGTTCAAAATGAGACTGATGAGGTAATAATGATAATTCATGGATGGAAGTCAACGACGTTCAGAATGAGACTGATGAGGTAATAATGATAATTAATGGATGACTGTTTTAACGATATATTTAAATCTTTAGAGTTAATTCAGGAAACAGTAACTCGATAAATAAACTTTTCCCGTGGTGCCCCAGACTACTACTTAATTAATTGTTATATGATTCATTGAATAATCATAATAATTAAACATAGTTAATTGATTTGATAAAATAATTGTCATCGCATTAATGGTACCAACATCGTGACAATATACACACGTACATATGGATTTTGTGTTGTTGATATGTGGTAGTGGAGTAGGGGCCTGAGGGCACACACTTAGTGTGTTGTAAAATCTGTTATGAATGTATTGTAATGATAAAAAAATTGTTAAATAAAAAATTAATATGTGGTTGTAGAGTAGGGGCCTGAGGGCACACACTTAATGTGTTGTGAAATCTGTTGTGAAGTGTACCTTAATGTTTTTTTAATTGTATATAACTGCCTTAATTTTGCTGGACTCTAGGAAAGGTAGGTAATGCCTTGGCATCAGCTAATGGGGATCCATAATAAATACAAATACAAATACCTGAACCATGCCCCCAGGATCCTCATTATGAGGAAATGTCAGATACAGCAAGATGTTGGTGACAACAAATGCTTGTTTCCAATTTGTTTCTTAATATAAATCCACACGCATTATTATTACACTATTAGTTTGTGTATCTTACTGTCTGCAAATAGCTATTTTGCCATTTTTTGGGGCTTAGCTTAGATTAATTGTGTTAGCTGCTAATGATAATCACTAGTTAGCTGGCCAGCTACCTTTCTAAATGTCCAAAGAGTCAAAGCAAAAGGATCTAGCTAATATAATCTGATACCAGTGCTGGTGTACTGTAGGTATAGCATCAGCATGTTGTTTCTGCAAAGGTATCTTCTAAATCAGAGAGTAGCAGGTAAAGCATGAATATGCTAGCTAGCGCTAGCTAGATACATAAAGGAATAAAAAAAACATGTAATGTAACATCTAATTAGGGTCCCCTAGAAAACACTGACCAATAATTTAGTTCCTACCCTGTCACAATAATTCATCTCTGTCTTTTTAATTTATTGTCATGTCAAACAATAATGTATTGAAAGTGCTGCCCAATATATCCCAACTATAGAATTAGAATAAGCATTCTAGTTTCATGATTCCAAAACAGTTCACCAATTAATTAGGCCCATATCAGCCTTATGTGGCATATTGTAGAAATGATACAAAATGAGTACAGGACATTATATATGGATGGAAATGCTGAAAATGATATTTGGTTGAAGTTGGATTTGAACTGTATACAACAATCAGAATGGAGAATGAAATAGGGTGCAGGCCAGGCAACAGGCTGTTAGCCAGCCTGCCAGCTTAGTGGAGTCTGCCACTAGCACAGTTAGCGTAGTCAGCTCAGCTTTCCCCATTGAGACCGTGTCTGTGCCTCGATCTTGGTTGGGCAAAATTAAAAATGGCGGTGTTCGCTTCAGTAATCTTACTAGTATAAAGACCTCCTCCATTCCTGCCATTATTGAAAGAGATTGTGATACTTCACATCTCAAAATTGGGTTACTTAATGTTAGATCCCTCACTTCCAAGGCAGTTATAGTCAATGAACTAATCACTGATCATAATCTTGATGTGATTGGCCTGACTGAAACATGGCTTAAGCCTGATGAATTTACTGTGTTAAATGAGGCCTCACCCCCTGGTTACACTAGTGACCAAACCCCCCATGCATCCGGCAAAGGCGGAGGTGTTGCTAACATTTACGATAGCAAATTTCAATTTACAAAAAAAAAAACAATGACGTTTTCGTCTTTTGAGCTTCTAGTCATGAAATCTATGCAGCCTACTCAATCACTTTTTATAGCTACTGTTTACAGGCCTCCTGGGCCATATGCAGTGTTCCTTACTGAGTTCCCTGAATTCCTATCGGATCTTGTAGTCATAGCAGATAATATTCTAATTTTTGGTGACTTTAACATTCACATGGAAAAGTCCACAGACCCACTCCAAAAGGCTTTCGGAGCCATCATCGACTCAGTGGGTTTTGTCCAACATGTTTCTGGACCTACTCACTGCCACAGTCATACTCTGGACCTAGTTTTGTCCCATGGAATAAATGTTGTGGATCTTAATGTTTTTCCTCATAATCCTGGATTATCGGACCACCATTTTATTGCGTTTACAATTGCAACAAATAATCTGCTCAGACCCCAACCAAGGAAGATTAAAAGTCGTGCTATAAATTCTCAGACAACCCAAAGATTCCTTGATGCCCTTCCAGACTCCCTCTGCCTACCCAAGGACGTCAGAGGACAAGAATCAGTTAACCACCTAACCGAGGAACTCAATTCAACCTTGCGCAATACCCTAGATGCAGTTGCAACCCTAAAAATTAAAAACATCTGTCATAAGAAACTAGCTCCCTGGTATACAGAAAATACACGAGCTCTGAAGCAAGCTTCCAGAAAATTGGAACGGAAATGGAGCCACACTAAACTGGAAGTCTTCCGACTAGCTTGGAAAGACAGTACCGCGCAGTATCGAAGAGCCCTCACTGCTGCACGATCATCCTATTTTTCCAACTTAATTGAGGAAAATAAGAACAATCCGAAATTTCTTTTTGACACTGTCGCAAAGCTAACTAAAAAGCAGCATTCGCAAATGGAGGATGGCTTTCACTTCAGCAGTAATAAATTTATGAACTTCTTTGAGGAAAAGATCATGATCATTAGAAAGAAAATTACGGACTCCTCTTTAAATCTGGGTATTCCTCCAGGGCTTCATTGTCCAGAGTCTGCACAACTCTGCCAGGACCTAGGATCAAGGGAGATACTAAAGTGTTTTAGTACTATATCTCTTGACATAATGATGAAAATAATCATGGCCTCCAAACCCTCAAGCTGCATACTGGACCCTATTCCAACTAAACTACTGAAAGAGCTGCTTCCTGTGCTTGGCCCTCCTATGTTGAACATAATAAACGGCTCTCTATCCACCGGATGTGTACCAAGCTCACTAAAAGTGGCAGTAATAAAGCCTCTCTTGAAAAAGCCGAATCTTGACCCAGAAATTATAAAAAACTATCGGCCTATATCGAATCTTCCATTCCTCTCAAAAAATTTAGAAAAAGTTGTTGCGCAGCAACTCACTGCCTTCCTGAAGACAAACAATGTATACGAAACGCTTCAGTCTGGTTTTAGACCCCATCATAGCACTGAGACTGCACTTGTGAAGGTGGTAAATGACCTTTTAATGACGTCAGACCGAGGCTCTGCATCTGTCCTCATGCTCCTAGATCTTAGTGCCGCTTTTGATACCATCAATCACCACATTCTTTTGGAGAGATTGGAAACCCAAATTGGTCTACATGGACAAGTTCTGGCCTGGTTTAGATCTTATCTGTCGGAAAGATATCAGTTTGTCTCTGTGAATGGTTCGTCCTCTGACAAATCAATTGTAAATTTCGGTGTTCCTCAAGGTTCCGTTCTAGGACCACTATTGTTTTCACTATATATTTTACCTCTTGGGGATGTCATTCGAAAACATAATGTTAAATTTCACTGCTATGCGGACGACACACAGCTGTACATTTCAATGAAACATGGTGAAGCCCCAAAATTGCCCTCGCTAGAAGCCTGTGTTTCAGACATAAGGAAGTGGATGGCTGCAAATGTTCTACTTTTAAACTCGGACAAAACAGAGATGCTTGTCCTAGGTCCCAAGAAACAAAGAGATCTTCTGTTGAATCTGACAATTAATCTGGATGGTTGTACAGTCGTCTCAAATAAAACTGTGAAGGACCTCGGCGTTACTCTGGACCCTGATCTCTCTTTTGAAGAACATATCAAGACTGCTTCAAGGACAGCTTTTTTCCATCTACGTAACATTGCAAAAATCAGAAACTTTCTGTCCAAAAATGACGCAGAAAAATTAATCCATGCTTTTGTTACTTCTAGGCTCGACTACTGCAATGCTCTACTTTCCGGCTACCCGGATAAAGCACTAAACAAACTTCAGTTAGTGCTAAATACGGCTGCTAGAATCCTGACTAGAACCACAAAATTTGATCATATTACTCCAGTGCTAGCCTCCCTACACTGGCTTCCTGTTAAGGCAAGGGCTGATTTCAAGGTTTTACTGCTAACCTACAAAGCATTACATGGGCTTGCTCCTACCTATCTTTCCGATTTGGTCCTGCCATACATACCTACACGTACGCTACGGTCACAAGACGCAGGCCTCCTAATTGTCCCTAGAATTTCTAAGCAAACGGCTGGAGGTAGGGCTTTCTCCTATAGAGCTCCATTTTTATGGAATGGTCTGCCTACCCATGTGAGAGACGCAGACTCAGTCTCAACCTTTAAGTCTTTACTGAAGACTTATCTCTTCAGTAGGTCCTATGATTAAGTATAGTCTGGCCCAGGAGTGTGAAGGTGAACGGAAAGGCTGGAGCAACGAACCGCCCTTGCTGTCTCTGCCTTGTCGGTTCCCCTCTTCCCACTGGGATTCTCTGCCTCTAACCCTTTTACAGGGGCTGAGTCACTGACTTACTGGTGTTCTTCCATGCCGTCCATGGGAGGGGTGCGTCACTTGAGTAGGTTGAGCCACTGACGTGGTCTTCCTGTCTGGGTTGGCGCCCCCCCCCTTGGGTTGTGCCGTGGCGGACATCTTTGTGGGCTATACTCGGCCTTGTCTTCGGACGGTAAGTTGGTGGTTGTAGATATCCCTCTAGTGGTGTGGGGGCTGTGCTTTGGCAAAGTGGGTGGGGTTATATCCTGCCTGTTTGGCCCTGTCCGGGGGTATCATCGGATGGGGCCACAGTGTCTTCTGATCCCTCCTGTCTCAGCCTCCAGTATTTATGCTGCAGTAGTTTATGTGTTGGGGGGCTAGGGTCAGTCTGTTACATCTGGAGTATTCTCTTGTCTTATCCGGTGTCCTGTGTGAATGTAAATATGCTCTCTCTAATTCTCTCTTTCTCTCTTTCTTTCTTTCTCTCGGAGGACCTGAGCCCTAGGACCATGCCTCAGGACTACCTGGCATGATGACTCCTTGCTGTCCCCAGTCCACCTGGCCATGCTGCTGCTCCAGTTTCAACTGTTCTGCCTGCGGCTACGGAACCCTGACCTGTTCACCGGACGTGCTTGTTGCACCCTCGACAATTACTATGATTATTATTATTTGACCATGCTGGTCATTTACGAACATTTTAACATCTTGACCATGTTCTGTTATAATATCCACCCGGCACAGCCAGAAGAGGACTGGCCACCCCTCATAGCCTGGTTCCTCTCTAGGTTTCTTCCTAGGTTTTTGGCCTTTCTCAGGAGTTTTTCCTAGGGAGTTTTTCCCAGCCACCGTGCTTCTTTCACATGCATTGCTTGCTGTTTGGGGTTTTAGGCTGGGTTTCTGTACAGCACTTTGAGATTTCAGCTGATGTACGAAGGGCTATATAAATAAATTTGATTTGATTTTGATTTGATTTGAGAAAGACCAATCAAAATTGCTCATAAGTTATGTGTTGTCACCACCCTAGGGTCATGAACTACTCAAAGCATATTCATAACTTTTCTTATTCATAAATATAAAATACAATAAAATACCGTCATACTGTTAAGAATATGAAACACATTGTAATATAATATTTTGGTCATATTGCCCAGGCCTTTTGGAAATGCTTTAGCAAACCCCCTAGCTGCTGTAGGTGCACGAACTCTCCTAACTTAGATGGCTAGTAGATAGTAAATAGTATATAGTGTAGGCTAACTACATTTACTGAAAATATTTTGGATTCCTAATCCTAGAAGTCAATCTTAAAAGTTTATATGCCTTGCTTGGGCGAAAACATGTTTTGAGACTTCCCACTTCAGAAATAGAACAATCCTGTTTTATTTATACTGTATCTTGGCTTTAAAACCTGTAAAAACTACAGCTAAAAATTGCCAGAGACCTCAAGATAGGATATTATAACCATACTTAGGTGACAATACTATATGTATTGCAATGCTCAAGATTCTATATGTATAGCCATTCGATATTGCGAATTTATTACGATTTGATGTTTAAACATATTTCTCAATATATGTCTGCTGCAGAGAGACAAGAGAGAGCCATGAGAAAACACGCTTTGATCAGTCAGGGAAATAAAAGTGATGAATACATATTGGCTCACTATTTAAAAACAAGATGGAGAACAAAGTAATCTATTAAAAAATACATGAGTTTTGGCCCAAGTGTAGCCGACTAGCGCTAGCTATCTAATGCTACCGACAGTAAAATAAATAATAACTATACTTGGAGTCAAATAATATTGTCCAAAAATAATACCGTGATATGTAACTATATTGATTCTTCCTCCCATCACTAGTTAAAACATGTGAAACAAGACAACACAATGGCAGTTGTTGTTGGTTGTGGTGGTGGTGATTTTGTATCCCCACTAATAAGCCTGGTTTGGAGACAAAGTTGACACACAGATCATCACGTCTGTGGGACAAATCCCCAGCTGTCGCCTTTGTTTTCTACAGGTTGTTATCCCCTTTACACGTTAAGCCTTCCTAGTCACAATAAACTCTACACTAGCTCTCTTAATGAGATGGGACAACAGGAGGCTGATTAGTCACACACACACACACACACACACACACACACACACACACACACACACATATACCCATACATACACCCAGGCTCACACATACACACATGGAAAAACAAGACCGTCAGATGCTTTAGAACATCCCAGCAAAAGTCTCTCAGAGGTGACAAGAGAATTGTTTTCTCCTCCTCCTCCTTCTCCTCTTCCGTTGCAACGCACTGCCACTGAGGAGTCTACTCTTATTTTAATGAGCTGGATGAAAGATGTACAAAGCTCAGCTAAGACAGTCCCCAGTCACCATGCCTCAACACTCCACCGCTAAGACAATTCCCAGTCACCATGCCTCAACACTCCACCGCTAAGACAATCCCCAGTCACCGTACATCAACACTTCACCGCTAAGACAATCCCCAGTCACCATGCCTCAACACTCCACCACTAAGACAATCCCCAGTCACCATGCCTCAACACTCCACCGCTAAGACAATCCCCAGTCACCATGCCTCAACACTCCACCGCTAAGACAATCCCCAGTCACCATGCCTCAACACTCCACCGCTAAGACAATCCCCAGTCACCATGCCTCAACACTCCACCGCTAAGACAATCCCCAGTCACCATGCCTCAACACTCCACCGCTAAGACAATCCCCAGTCACCGTACCTCAACACTCCACCGCTAAGACAATCCCCAGTCACCATGCCTCAACACTCCACCGCTAAGACAATCCCCAGTCACTGTACCTCAACACTCCACCGCTAAGACAATCCCCAGTCACCATGCCTCAACACTCCACCGCTAAGACAATCCCCAGTCACCGTACCTCAACACTCCACCGCTAAGACAATCCCCAGTCACCATGCCTCAACACTCCACTGCTAAGACAATCCCCAGTCACCATGCCTCAACACTCCACCGCTAAGACAATCCCCAGTCACCGTACCTCAACACTCCACTGCTAAGACAATCCCCAGTCACCGTACCTCAACACTCCACCGCTAAGACAATCCCCAGTCACCATGCCTCAACACTCCACCACTAAGACAATCCCCAGTCACCGTGCCTCAACACTCCACTGCTAAGACAATCCCCAGTCACCGTACCTCAACACTCCACCGCTAAGACAATCCCCAGTCACCATGCCTCAACACTCCACCACTAAGACAATCCCCAGTCACCGTGCCTCAACACTCCACTGCTAAGACAATCCCCAGTCACCGTACCTCAACACTCCACCGCTAAGACAATCCCCAGTCACTGTACCTCAACACTCCACCGCTAAGACAATCCCCAGTCACCATGCCTCAACACTCCACCGCTAAGACAATCCCCAGTCACCGTACCTCAACACTCCACCGCTAAGACAATCCCCAGTCACCATGCCTCAACACTCCACTGCTAAGACAATCCCCAGTCACCATGCCTCAACACTCCACCGCTAAGACAATCCCCAGTCACCGTACCTCAACACTCCACTGCTAAGACAATCCCCAGTCACCGTACCTCAACACTCCACCGCTAAGACAATCCCCAGTCACCATGCCTCAACACTCCACCACTAAGACAATCCCCAGTCACCATGCCTCAACACTCCACTGCTAAGACAATCCCCAGTCACCGTACCTCAACACTCCACCGCTAAGACAATCCCCAGTCACTGTACCTCAACACTCCACTGCTAAGCGTGAATACACCTCCCGCCTCACCCAAGGTATTTTCTGAATTTGTGGTTAAAATGTTGCTGAACGAAGGCTTCCACACTCAGCTCCTGCTGCTGCCTCGGAAACAAACATCAACTTTACGAACAAGTGAGTAAAGTACTAAAGGGGATTTAATGCAATGATCTCCCAAAGTAAGTTTTTCAGGATTAAACATAGCCCAGACAGTCAAGACAATGAGGAGATCTGAGGAGGAGGTGTAATTGATAAAGCTTTGGAGGCCGGAGGAGAGAGAGAGAGAGAAGGATAGAGGGAGAGAGAGAGAGAGAAAGAGAGAGAGAGAGAGAGAGAGAGAGAGAGAGAAAGAGAGAGAGAGAGAGAGAGAGAGAGAGAGAGAGAGAGAGGGGGCATAGAGGAAGAGAGAGAGAAAGAGAGAGAGAGAGATAGAGAGAGAGAGAGAGAGGGCATAGAGGGAGACAGAGAGAGATATATGATAGAGGGAGAGAGAGAGAGAGAGACAAAGACAGAGAGATAGAAAGAAAGGCAGACATAGCCTCAGGTATAGGAATGTCCCAGATGAATGGTTTTGGATTTTTGTGTTTGAGCTTTTGTTACACACCATTCATTTCTTCTATGCCTCCATCCGATGCACACACTACATCACCACATTACTCATAATCACTTTCATCACACTTCCATAGGCTTTCATTTTCCAGAATAACAAAAGTGAACTACTCAAAATACCAATATTACACATGACACACACACACACAGACACACACACTTTGAATATAGCCACTTCCTCAGTCAATGTTTATGGGGAATAATTGCTGTGGCACCGTGGGAGAGGGGTGCAGAGCTAAATAGCTGCACACATCAGATCCCTCACGCTCAAAACACAGCAGCACTATACAGCCTAGTGAAACACTGTCTTCTTCCAAGTAATTAAACAGTAAAAAAGCCCCAGATCACAGCGACTGATAGAGGCCTATTCAGAGCTCCTGACATCCGTCTCTCTTTTCCCCTCTCCAAACTCGTCCCCTACTCTCATCTCCTTATCCCCCTCTCCCCAGCAGAAGGCTCCACCACAGACCCATTACTGCCATTCAGCTAATGCATAGACTATACAACCTGCGGCTATTTCCTCTGGGACCCTAATCAGAGTCAGCAACACGCAGAGCACAGGAGACAGAAGAGAGTAGAGCGGAGAGAGGAGAGGAGAGGAGAGGAGAGGAGAGGAGAGGAGAGGAGAGGAGAGGAGAGGAGAGGAGAGGGGAGGGGAGGAGAGGGGAGGAGAGGAGAGGACGGGGGAGAAAAGAGAGGAGGGGGGAGAAAGGGAGGTTTATTTTAGGGGTGTGAACGTTAAAATGTTTAAACAAAATTGGGATCGTTAACGTTAAGAAAAATCCAGAGCCAAATTTGAATTTTATTTCTAAAGTTAAAATCGCAGTGCAGTTATCACAAAATATATTATATTCTGGATTATAGGCAATAGGTTATAACAGTCTGGTCTCATAGACTAGACGTAACACGGTAAATGTAAATCCGAGACACACAATTATCTGTTACATAAGACAGAGGGTTACTTAAGGCAAAAACAAATGTAGGGTGATTGGTCGGGGTGAATGTGTGGGCCTATAACATGAATGTCAAACAACCTGAAGGTTGCGAGTTTAAATCTCATCATGGACAACTTCAGCATGTTAGCTAAGTGGAAACTTTGCAACCATTTGCTATTTTTTTGCTACTTTGCAACTACTTAGCATGTTAGCAAATCCTTCTATTCCTTCCTCTATACTTAACCCTTTTAGCTAACCCTTCCCCTAACCCTAACCTTAACCCTTTGACCTAGCTCCCATACTTAACCCTAACCTTAACCCTAACGCCTAGCCTAGCTAACATTAGCTAGCTAGCTAACGTTAGCCATCTAGCTAGAATTCGTAACATATCATACTTTTTGCAAATTTGTACCATATCATACAAAATGTAATTCGTACCATATCATACAAAATGTAATTTGTAACATATAATACGAAATGTAATTTGTAACATATAATTCGAAATTGGTGATGTTTCGTAAAGTTAGAAAAGATGGCGTCAGAGAGGATGGCTGCTGTTTCATTGGTTCTTAATTATTATTATTTTTTGCATTATTTGTAACTTATTTTGTACATAATGTTTCTGCAACCGTCTCTTATGACCAAAAAGAGCTTCTGGACATCAGAACAGTGATTACAAACCTCAAATTGGAAGTAGAACTTTTCTTTAATGAGTCGGACGGTTAGGATATTATCCAAACGCCCGAACAGGCCCTCATCCCCGTTATTCGCTGGAGAAAGAAACTGAGATTTCATGGAAAGAGATCAGGGTGCCTTGTGAGGATCAGACGATGAGTGGCTAATCTGCCGTTGCCATCCGTACCGTTAGCTAACTTTCAATCACTGGAAAATAAATGGAACGAACAATAAAACATGTAATACATTGTGTTTCACCGAGTTTTGGCTGAACGATAACATTAATAACATACATCTGGTGGGTTATACATCCTATCGGCAGGATAGAACCGCAGCCTCTGGTAAGACACGGGGCGGGGGCCAATGTATATTTGTAAACAACAGCTGATGCACGATATCTAAGGAAGTCTCGAGGTTTTGCTCGCCTGAGGTACAGTATCTCAAGACAAGCTGTAGACCACACTATCTACATAGAGAGTTTTCATCTGTATTTTTCATAGCTGTCTACATACCAACACAGACCGATGCTGGCACTAAAACCACACTCAATGAGCTGTATACCGCCATAAGCAAACAGGAAAACGGTCATCCAAAGGCGACACTCCCAGTGGCTTTAATGCAGGGAAGCTTAAATCAGTTTTACCTAATTTATATCAGCATTTTGAATGTGCAAAAAGAGGGAAAACAACTCTGGACCACCTTTACTCCACACACAAGGACACTTACAAGCTCTCCCTCACCCTCCATTTGGCAAATCTGACCATAATTCTATCCTCCTGATTCCTGATTGCAAGCAAAATTAAAGCAGGAAGCACGAGTCACTAAGGTCTATAAAAAAGTGGCCAGATGATGCAGATGCTAGCACAGACTGGAAAATGTTCCGGGATTCTTCAAATGGATTTGAGGAGTACACCACATCAGTCATTAGCTTCATCAATGAGTGCATTGAGGACGTCTTCCCCACAGTGACTGTACGTACATACCCCAACCAGAAGCCATAGACTACAGGCAACTAAAGGTTAGAGCTTCCGCTTTCAAGGAGCGGGACTCTAACCCGGAAGCTTATAAGAATGCCCTCTGACGCACCATCAAACAGGCAAAGGATCAATACAGGACAAAGATTGAATCGTACTACACTGGCTCCGATGCTCATCGGATGTGGCAGGGCTTGCCAACTTTTACAGACTGCAAAGGGAAGCACAGCTGAGAGCAGCCCAGTGACACGAGACTACCAGATTATCTAAATAACTTCTATGCTCACTTCAAGGCAAGTAACACTGAAACATGCACGAGAGCATCAGCAGTTCCGGACGACTGTGTGATCTCGCTCTCCGCAGCAGATGTGAGTAAGACCGTTTAGCAGGTCAACATTCACAAGGCCGCAGGGCCAGGCGGATTACCAGGACGTGTACATGCGCTGACCAACTGGCAAGTGTCTTCATTGGAATTTTCAAACTCTCCCTATGTGAATCTTTAATACGAACATGTTTCAAGCAGACCACAATAGTCCCTGTGCCCAAGAACACCAAGGTAACCTGCCTAAATGACTACCAACCTGTAGCATTCACATCTGTAGCCATGAAGTGCTTTGAAAGGCTGGTCATGGCTCACATCAACACCATTATCCCAGAAACCCTAGACCCACTCTAATTTGCATACCGCCCCAACAGATCCACAGATGATGCAATCTTTATTGCTCTCCACACTGCCCTTTCACAACCCGGACAAAAGGAACACCTATGTGAGAATGCTATTCATTGACTACAGTTCAGCATTCAACACCATAGTGACCTCAAAGCTCATCACTAAGTTAAGGACCCTGGGACTAAAAACCTCCCTCTGCAACTGGATCCTGTACTTCCTGACTGGACGCCCCCAGGTGGTAAGGGTAGGTAAAAACACATCCTCCACGCTGATCCTCAACACAGGGGCCCCTCGGGGGTGTGTGCTCAGTCCCCTCCTGAACTCCCTGTTCACTCATGACAGCACGGCCAGGCATGACTCCAACACCATCATTAAGTTTGCCGATGACACAATAGTGGTAGGCCTGATCACTGACAACAATGAGACAGCCTATAGGGAGGAGGTCAGAGATCTGACTGTGTGGTGCAAGGACAACAACATCTCTCTCAACGTGATCAAGACAAAGGAGATGATTGTGGACTACAGGAAAAGGAGGACCGAATCCGCCCCCATTCTCATCGACGGGGCTGTAGTGGAGCAAGTAAAGAGCTTCAAGTTCCTTGGCATCCACACCACCAACAAACTAACATGGTCCAAGCACACCAAGACAGTTGTGAATAGGGCATGACAAAACCTATTCCCATTCAGGAGACTGAAAAGATTTGGCATGGGTCCTCAGATCCTCAAAAGGTTTTACAGCTGCACCATCAAGAGCATCCTGACAGGTTGCATCACTGCCTGGTATGGCAACTGCTTGGCCTCCGACCACAATGCACTACAGAGGGTAGTGTGTATGGCCCAAAACATCACCGGTGCCAAGCTTCCTGCCATCCGGGACCTCCAGAGGAAGGCCCTGTCAGAGGAAGACCCTAAAAATTGTCAAAGACCCCAGCCACCCTAGTCATAGACTGTTCTCTCTGCTACCGCATGGCAAGCGGTACCGGAGTGCCAAGTCTAGGTCCAAGAAACATTTAAACAGCTTCCACCCCCAAGCCATAAGATTCCTGAACATCTAATCAAATGACTACCTAGACTATTTGCACTGCCCCCCCCAACCCCCTTCTACACTGCTACTACTCTCTGTTATTATCTATGCATAGTCACTTTAATAACTCTACCGACATTTTTTTATTTTACCTTTACTTAACTTGGCAAGTCAGTTAAGAACAAATTCTTATTTTCATTGATGGCCTAGGAACAGTGGGTTGACTGCCTTGATCAGGCGCAGAACAACAGATTTTTACCTTGTCAGTTCGGGGATTCGATCTTGCAACCTTTTGGTTACAAGTCCAATACTCTAACCACTAGGCTGCCTGCCGCCCCAAATGTATATATTACCTCGACACCGGTGGCCCCGCACATTTACTCTGTTCTGGTACCCCCCCTGTATATAGACTGGCTATTGTTATTTTACTGCTGCTCTTTAATTATTTGTTATTCTTATCTCTTACTTTTTAGGTTCTTTCTTAAATCTGCATTGCTGGTTAAGGTCTTGTAAGTAAGCATTTCACCTTAAGGTCTACACCTGTTGCATTCGGCTCATGTGAGAAATAACATCTGATTTGATTTGACGGATATCCAAAAATGAATACATGCCATACAAAACTTAGCATATCATACGACATGGAGTGTCTCAGATTTACCTTCAAAATAATATGAAATACTCTGATTCTAGGTTGGCTATGAAGGCCTGGGGAAAGTTGTGTAATTGAAATAAAACCAGAGCAGAGGAGGCAAACTTTAGGCTACTTTCGTGAATTTGCGAGGCATCCAAAACAGATTACAAAGACGTATTTTTCTGCCTGCCCCGTCCTGTCTCTCCCTTGCGCTGGATCGACCGGGGCGTATTTATTATGCTTATTCTGTTGCAAGACATTTCTAATAACGGAAACAAACAACAAAATGGGGAAGAATAGAACTGTCCAATAGAAACAATGCAACTGTTTGGACTAATGAGAGGGACAGACAGAGAGAGAAACAGACAGAGAGGGACAGAGATAACAGACAGAGAGAGAAACAGACAGAGAGGGACACAGAGATAACAGACAGAGACAGACAGAGAGAGAAGTAGTCAGAGAGGGACACGGAGAGACAGACAGACAGAGATAGAGAGAGAGACAGACAGAGAGAGAAACAGAAAGAGAGAAAAACAGACAGAGAGAGAGAGACAGACAGAGAGAGAAACAGAGAGAGAAACAGACAGAGAGAGAGAGACAGACAAAGAGAGAGAGACAGACAGAGAGAGAGACCGAGAGAGAGAGAGACAGAAAGAGAAACAGACAGAGAGAGAAACAGACAGAGAGAGAGAGAGAGAGAGACAGAGAGAGAAACAGACAGAGAGAGAGACCGAGAGAGAGAGAGACAGAGAGAGAAACAGACAGAGAGAGAGACAGACAGAGAGAGAGAGAGAGACAGAGAGAGAGACAGACAGAGAGAGAGACAGAGAGAGAGACAGACAGAGAGAGAAACAGACAGAGAGAGAGACAGACAGAGAGACAGACAGAGAGAGAGACCGAGAGAGAGAGAGACAGAAAGAGAAACAGACAGAGAGAGAGACAGACAGAGAGAGAGAGAGAGACAGAGAGAGAGACAGACAGGGAGAGAGACAGAGAGAGAGACAGACAGAGAGAGAAACAGACAGAGAGAGAGACAGACAGAGAGAGAGACAGACAGAGAGAGAGACCGAGAGAGAGAGACAGAGAGAGAGACAGACAGAGAGAGAGACAGACAGAGAGAGAAACAGACAGAGAGAGAGAGACAGATAGAGAAACAGACAGAGAGAGAGACAGAGAGAGAGACAGACAGAGAGAGAGACAGAGAGAGAGAGAAACAGACAGAGAGAGAGAGAGAGACAGAGAGAGAAACAGACAGAGAGAGAGAGACAGAGAGAGAGACAGACAGAGAGAGAGACAAAATAGGTTCGAAAGGGAATACCGGGATACCTGGTAATTTTCTTAGGATGTGAATTTGGTCGATTCTCTGGAAAGTATTAAAACCTAGGTTGCCCCTAGCTTGCTTGAGATTAGAGAACATTTAGTTAGGTTAGGATTTACAGTTAGGGCTTCAGGCTGGGATTTTACTGTCATTGTTATATTTGGGTGGGCCACCTAAGCATTAGATTTTTTTACCGTGTAAAAACAATAAAAAATAATAATAAACATTTTCAGGAGGAAAAAACGCTTTCAGTGTAAACTTTAAACAATCTGATATAAGAAATATTTTAATGATAATAGACTTAGATATCTTTTTATAACATAATATTTGAGAACTAACATTCACCAAAATAAAAACTAGACAGTCAGAGAGAATAAAACCATTTAGCAGTAGTGCTTTTGTTGTTATATTTGAGTAGAAGAACACAGCATTAGCCAAGGCAAAATGCATAGAATTGCAGGAAATTAGCTTTAAAACAACAAAAAAACATCAATAATTTCCACTTCTGAATATGTAGAATCACAGGAAATTTGCTTTAAATATGCAAAAAAATTTCTAATCTCCATGGCAAAATGCAAATAATTGCAGGAAATTAGCTTTCAAATTGCAAGTAAATCTCTCAGCTCCTTGGAGAATTCTGTAGAATTGCAGGAAATTGGCTTAAAAATTCACAAATGTCTATACACCGCCAAGATGGGGACCTTTTGTCCAAAAGAATGTGGGCACGCTGATCGTGTGGAGTACACACTGTGCCACACCCCCAGCCACATGCCCACAACCAATCTTTTGATTCAGTAAAAAAACCTGTTCGGGTTCAAGAACATAGGTTTACGGTTTGAGTAAGTTTAGGGTCTAAAGTGTGACTCACCGTGGCCACCCCTAAGTGAGGCTGGCCAGTGGTAAATGGAGACAGATGCAGAGGAGTGATGCCGCGTCCCGTGGAGGTGATGCTCGGGGTACGTATAGGACGTAGCCTGCCCTGGAGGTCCGGCGGCAGCCACGTTGTTATCCTGCCTCCCCCTGGGAGAAGAACTCCATACAGACCCAGTGATACATCCTAGAGTCAAAGACCACATCCAGGGGCTCAGGCGCAGGCGGAGGGGGCTGGAGAGTTGGTACGCCCCCCCTTCCTTGGAGCCCCACGACATTGCACCACCGGCGGGACGAAGCATGATCCAAGCCCGAAGAACTGACAACAGACGTACGGTACGGGGTGGGGGGGACTCCACAGAGACGAGGCTCATGATAGAGACAACCCCATACTAGGATCACTCAGAACCAAACCCACGTCCAACTGGGTCAGCTCCTGTAGCCGGATTCAGGTCCGCTTCAGTTTCAGCTAACCCCACAGGTCCAGCTCTATCGCCCGAAGTAAAGAAGTAGAGGATCTCTATATCGCTACGACACTCCTTAAGATCTCTGACCGATTTTAAGAACAGCACACTTAGGCTCTAACTATAGTTCTCACGTTCTGATTCGTCATTCAGAGAAAATGAACATTGGGTCTTCTCTTTCGCATCTCACCCAAACGTTATGCTCTTTGCCACCTTGCCCTGAAGGTACAGCAAAAGGAGTGTTTTTTTCTCTCTTTCTCACGCTCCCCTTTTCTCTGAAGGAAAGAAAATCGGAGGACCCCCCCCTTCTCTCTCTCTCTCTGGTGCTTCCTGCGTAGTTGTGTTCGCTCCTGCTGCTCTTCTGGCTGCGAGCGTATCTCCTGCGCTCATTCACTGGCTCCCTCGCTCTCTGATGTAGTGCACTCTCTCTCCAGCAGCTATCAGTCACACATGGTAGATCACCTCTCTCTCTCTCTCTCTCTCTCTCTCTCCCTCTCCCTCTCTCTCACACATGCAGAGAGAGTTTGAGTGCAGATGAAGACAAACAGTGTAAGCACCTGGTTTATCACCACTCATCTAGCTTCATCCCTGTAGAGGAAATAACCACATGAACAAAGACCAGTGTTCTCTCTGTGGGTCTGTAGTGTACTGGTCCACTGTAGAGCTCCAATTGGGCTGCAGTATAGACACCATGAGCAGGAAATACATCTCCTTTCTCTTCTCTTCTGTGTGTCTCAGTGTCTCATCCGCCTCTCTAAGGGAGGATTGTGTGTGTGTGTGTGTGTGTGTGTGTGTGTGTGTGTGTGTGTGTGTGTGTGTGTGTGTGTGTGTGTGTGTGTGCGTGCGTGCATGTGTGTGTGTGGGGGGGAATCCTGGTGATTCCACTCACCCCCTCTGTCTCAGGCTCAGCGCCTGAACACAGCCTACTCAGAGAGAGATGAAACAGGACCTTAATTGGATCCTACACTGACCACAGTAGGCAGCAACACTGAGAGAGTGATCCTACGCTGACTACAGTAGGCAGCAACACTGAGAGAGTGATCCTACACTGACTACAGTAGGCAGCAACACTGAGAGAGTGATCCTACACTGACTACAGTAGGCAGCAACACTGAGAGAGTGATCCTACACTGACTACAGTAGGCAGCAACACTGAGAGAGTCAGTGAGTGAAAGGAGGTGTGCAGGCAGACAGGGAGAGAGAAGGGGCAGGGTAAACTAGGCTCAGGTTAAACTAAGCAGTGGGAACAGGATTGGAGGGTTCAGGGGATAAGGGGACGGAGAGGGAGAGGGAGAAAATACAAATGGGCTATTAACATAATGCAAATCCTCAGAGAGCAAAGGAGGGGGTGGTGGGTGGAGACTGCTGCACAAAAGCGCAGCCAGCAATGTTCAGGGGAGGGACGGATGGGAAAAATATGTGGAGTAATAATAGGAAAGATAAAATGAGAGAGAGAGAGAGAGAGACAGAGAGAGAGAGAGAGGAGAGAGAGAGAGAGAGGGGAGAGAGAGAGAGAGAGAGAGAGAGAGAGGGGGAGAGAGAGAGAGAGAGAGAGAGAGAGAGAGAGACGGGGAGAGAGAGAGAGAGAGAGAGAGAGAGAGAGAGAGAACGGAGAGAGAAAGCACGCAGGGCATTCTACGCCATTAAAAAGCAAATTCAAATTGAAATACTTATTAAAATTTGGCTAAAACTAATTGAATATGTCATTGAACCAATTGCACTTTATGGCAGCGAGGTGTGGGGTCCACTTGCAAAACAAGATTTCATCAAATGGGACAAACACCCCATTGAAACCCTACATGCAGAGTTCTGTAAGATTCTCCTACGTGTCCAGAGAAAAACTACAAACAATGCATGCAGGGCAGAATTAGGCCAATATCCACTAATAATAAAAACCCAGAAAGAGCAGTTAAGTTTTGGAAACATCTAAAATACAGTGACCCCCTCTCATATCATTACCAAGCCCTGCAATGCCAAGAGCTGAGCAAAGAAAAGAGTCCCCTCATCCAGCTGGTCCTGGGGCTGAGTTCACATACCTGTTCTACTAACACACTGAAGCCTCAGGACCAGAACATCCAATCAATCAGAATAAACCAAATTACAACACAGTCAAAACAAAAGTACATTGCTTATTGGGAAACACAAGCACAAACACAAAGCAAAATGCAGTGCTATCTGGCCCTAAATCGACAGTACACCATGGCTAAATATTTGACCATGGTTACTGATCAAAACCTTAGAAAAACCTTGACAAAGTACAGGCTCAGTGAGCACAGCCTTGCCATTGAGAAGGGTAGACACAGGAAAACCTGGCTCCCTGTAGAGGAAAGGCTGTGCAACCACTGCACCACAGCAGAACCTGAGACGGAGCTGCATTTCCTGACAAAATGTCAAAAATATAAAACAATTAGAGAGTGTCATTTCCCCAAATTTAAAACCCTTATTCAAGGTTTCAAAGACCTCTCTGATGAGGATAGGCTACCTGTCCTGTTGGGGGAGGATGCAGAGAGCTGTGGGTTGGCAGCGCACTACATTGCTGCATGCCATAAGTTGAGGGACAGTGTCTGACAGACCAATAAACCTGCACATGTCCTCTACTGTATAATTATTGTTATTGTTGAATGTATCGTTATTTTGACCCTTGGTTATTGTTGTTACTGTTGTCCCGTTGACAATTTTGATTCTCATTTTTAATTATTTTTTATATTGTAAATATCCAAAATAAGCTTTGGCAATATGTATATTGTTACGTCATGCCAATAAAGCGAATTGAATTGAATTGAAAATTGAGAGAGAGAGAGAGAGAGAGAGAGAGAGAGAGAGAGAGAGAGGGAGAGAGAGGGAGAGACAGACAGACAGACAGACAGACAGACAGACAGACAGACAGACAGACAGACAGACAGACAGACAGACAGACAGACAGACAGACAGACAGACAGAGAAAGCGAGACAGACAGACAGAGAGAGCGAGACAGACAGAGAGAGCGAGACAGAGAGACTGAGAGAGAGAGCGAGACAGAGAGACTGAGAGAGAGAGCGAGACAGAGAGACTGAGAGAGAGAGCGAGACAGAGAGACTGAGAGAGAGAGAGAGACAGAGAGACAGAGAGAGAGCGAGACAGAGAGACTGAGAGAGAGAGCGAGACAGAGAGACAGAGAGAGCGAGACAGAGAGAGAGCGAGACAGAGAGACAGAGAGAGAGCGAGACAGAGAGAGAGCGAGACAGAGAGACTGAGAGAGAGCGAGACAGAGAGACAGAGAAAGAGAGAGAGAGAGAGAGACAGAGAAAGAGAGAGAGAGAGAGAGAGAGAGAGAGAGGAGAAAGTTTACTGGAAAACTGGAAAAGTCAGAGGAAAAGAATGATAGGGAGAGAACCAGATCTAAAAGCTGTTTGGACATGTGCTGCCTGCTCAGCAATTTACAGAATCAAAATCAAAACTGAAAAGAGGATATTCTAATGGAAATCTTTTGATCCTCCTTGCATTTCCGTTTCCTTCCGATCGTATTAAACAACTCATGCTGTGTGTCACCAGCAGCTCCCACCACGCTTCCCAAAACAGGACATTAGGGAACACCAACGAGCTTAAGGTGCAAGAAAAGTACTGATGTTTCCACTCGAATATAGAACAAGGACAATCAATGCTATTTCTAACCATCCATTTGTGACTTTACCAAAATAACTATGTGTTTTTAATGCAAGTTCATACCCACCATTATCTAATTCTCTTCATTTTTACATTAAAAAAACCCTGATTGAACCGAAACCTGACACACATATTGTAGTATGTGAATAATGCAAACATTTCTCTCATTTCAAAATGAGACAAAATGTCCTCTGTTAAAAATGTATAACTATCTCAGACAGAACCAGAATACCGAGATGAGACAATTGTGTGTGTGTGTGTGTGTGTGTGTGTGTGTGTGTGTGTGTGTGTGTGTGTGTGCGTGCGTGCGTGTGCGTGTAAGGCAGTTTCTCTGAACACCCACAAGGTCGGAGTTCGGGCCCACTCACAAAGTATTGACTACCGATTATGACATGTCTATGCGGCTGCCTATTGATTCGATGATAGGCTTTCTGTGGTGCCAGAGCAAGTAGCCTATAGCTTTGGTTCAGCTAATGGATAAATGTTCATTGGGAGGCCTATTTGGTAGTAATTTTCTCATGCTAAGCCTAACATTTCACAAAGCTATACAAATGCTGCCATTTAGACTGCTGGCTGGCAGGAATAACGTATTTACCAGTGGTGTAAATTACTTAAGTAAAAACACTTTAAAGTACTATTTAAGTAGTTTTGGGGAGTATCTGTACTTTTCTTTACTATTTATATTTTTGACAACTTTTACTTTTATTTCACTACATTCCTAAAGAAAATAATGTACTTTTAATTCCATACATTTTCCCTGACCCCCAAAAAGTACAGGAAAATGGTCTAATTCACGCACGTATCAAGAGGTCATCCATCCCTGGTCATCTACTGCCTCTGATCCCGCAGACTCATTAAACACAAATTCATCTTTTGTAAATTGAGTGTTAGAGTGTGGCCCCTGGCTATCCATACATTTTAAAAACCAGAAAATTGTGCTGCCTGCTTTGCTTAATAGAAGGAATTTGAAATGATTTATACCTTTACTTTTGATACTTAAGTATAAAGTCTAAAATACTTTTAGACTTTTAATAGAGTAGTATTTTACTGGGTGACTTTTACTTTTAACTTGAGTAACTTTTCATTAAGGAATCTTTACTTTTACTCAAGTATGACAATTTGGTACTTTTTCCACCACTGGTAATTACTTGTTCAGTAATTAAAGTTGGAAATTCAAACATTAAAGATTGTAAAATAGATGCCACAGCATACTAATCAGCTACCAGTCAAATTTTTTTTTACATAAAACTCTCCTGCAATTATAAAAATTACACATCAAATAGCCGAGATTGAGGGAAAAAGTAGGTGGCTTGAGGATAAATTTAGCCACTATTTATTGTTGAACTCAGCAGGTTTTGTCTGGTTAATAGTCTACACAAAGGGACGGCAATATTCAAGGTAAATTAAACTAAATCTAATGAAATTAAATCTAACTGGAGAGACATCCCTGGTCTCCTGAAGTCTTTTTTTTGTTCAAGCCCTCAAGAACTGTTAAAGACAATCATTTGTTTGCATTTGCCAATTTATTGGCTGTCCAGTATCCAGATGACCTGTCCCCAAAGTTTCCTATACAGTTAATGTATTTCCATAACGTGTTGAGGCCGGCAATTAAATAGAATGAGAGGCTCAATAAAACATGTCGCAGAACTGCTGTATGTCAAGCACCACTCCCTTCTACCCAGTTTCCCTGATGTTTCTACGGCAATCAAGCTGTTTTTGAACATCCATAACTGTCGCTTCTCTGGCAGAGATGGTTTCCTGAACTAAAACTCATAAAGAACTACCTAAGAAGCATTAGGATCTCAGTCTTAAATGCAGTTTGGAACACCTGAGTCAGCTGTACTCAATGCACTGGCTCCTTCATAGCCTTGACCACGGCATTTGTTCAATGATATCTCTTATACTTTCAATCAGTTACATTTTTCAGTCACATTTCTGAAGCACAATAAATAATAAACATGTACATATGGGAAAATAAAACGTTTTCTGAATGACTTTTTGGAGGGTTAGTGTCAAAAGTATTTCATAAATAAAACAAATAGACATCGATGACTGGCGCATGGGCCCCCCGAGTGGTTGTCCGGCACGCCAGTGTGTGTGTGTGTGTGTGTGTGTGTGTGTGTTTGTGTGTGTGTGTGTGTGTGTGTGTGTGTGTGCGTGCGTGTGCGTGTGTGTGTGTGTGTGTGTGTGTGTGTGTATGTGTGTGTGTGTATGTGTGTGTGTGTGTGTGTGTGTGTGTGTGTGTGTGTGTGTGTGTGTGTGCGCATTAGCGTGCATGTGCCTGTCTATGCATGAGACAATGTGGAGGGCTAGCTGCCTGCAAATCCACATATAATGGACATTCAAATTCCGAGGAGGGACTCCTAGCCTTTGGCTCTGGGTTTGATTATCTCTTTGCTTTACATCCCAAACAGATCAGTCCACTACGGGGAACAGCAGGAGTCTAATATTTCCTCCCCTCCCTTCGTATTCAATGAGAGTCAATGGCTCCTAAATAAACAATGAACAGAAACTGTCTATAGACAGTTACTATAGACAGTTACTATAGACAGTTCTATAGACAGTTACTATAGACAGTTACTATAGACAGTTCCTATAGACAGTTACTATAGACAGTTCCTATAGACAGTTACTATAGACAGTTCCTATAGACAGTTATTATAGACAGTTCTATAGACAGTTACTATAGACAGTTACTATAGACACTTACTATAGACAGTTACTATAGACAGTTCCTATAGACAGTTACTATAGACAGTTCCTATAGACAGTTAGTATAGACAGTTCTATAGACAGTTACTATAGACAGTTACTATAGACAGTTCTATAGACAGTTACTATAGACAGTTAGTATAGACAGTTACTATAGAAAGCCAACTGGTTCCATATTGCTCAGATGAAAAGCAGGTTTCCAGTACGTGTTGCTTCCTGCTTATGGAGTCACCGTTATACCTTTATACTAACCCTACGTGGTGAACATTATTCATGCAGGTCCTCAGAAAATGGGGTAAAAAAACATGAGAAGAAAAATGTTGTGCTTAATAAAAGGCGTAGAAAACTATAGTTTAAGAATCTTGAAAACAACCGTCGGCGCTGTAAAGGTGCTCGTTCATCACCACTGCTATTTTCAGTTCCACTAGATTCAGACGCAACTCTTTGTGTCGAATACATTTGGTCCTAGGCAGTACTAGGGGACAGATTGTCTCTGTGGCTTTACACAGAGAGGAGGAAAATGTTTTGGTTCGCAAGTTATAATGAGTCGAAATACATGATTTATATATCACAGTGATTAACATGTGAGGGACTGAGAAATCATATTTTCATTAGAATAGTAGCACTAAACGCTACTAATGGACTATCTAAATAAATTGTTTGCATCCAACGGCATCTCATCCATCAACCGTTGTCTTGAGATGGGGACATCTACACTGCACTATGCAACACATTTGTTCCTATCTCTCTCACACACAACACATGTAGAAATAGACATATACACACACACACACACACACACACACACGCACACACACAACACATGTAGAAATAGACATATATACACACACACACACACACACACACACACACACACACACACACACAAACACACACACAGAGACACGTACATGCACGCCGCACACCACACGCACACACACATGGATGTGTGTCTGAGGCCTTCCTGACAAACTGGCCAACCTTCCTGCTGCTGTATTCCTGACAGGAGCTGTCCCCATCTCACTACCCTGAATGTAAAAGGCTGGATATGAAAGGCTGAATGTGACAGGCTGAATGTAAAAGGCTGAATGTGACAAGCTGAATGTGATAGGTTGAATGTGATAGGTTGAATGTAAAAGGCTGTAATAAACACTTCATAGACAAGACAGACACACTGAACATTTACAGAAGAAATACAAATATGCAATCCCCCACTATTGGTAAAAAAAATGCATAAGATCACTTCAAATAGTCATGAAATATTCAGCAACACTAACTGTAATTTATCCAGGTAAAAAACAAAGTTTGACATCTCTTTTCATCATGCCACTGGAAGAAGCACAGGTTTGGATAATAAATAGTCAGTCAATCTGCTGAGAACGCAGTGCTGTTCCTCTGTTGAGACAGTTCAAACGGGAACGAAGACGTAGAAACTGCCATTGAAGTGGGTATCAAGTCTAGCTCAAAGATGCCCTACTAATTATAACACAGAAACATTCAGTGAAGGTTTTTATGAACACGATACGAATCTGAGTATGAGCACATTCCATTGGATATGTTTTAATCCATTTTTATTTAGTGCATCAAAACAAAGAAATGTTTTACATTTCTTCCTGCTCTCTCTTTCCGTCTCTCCCTTTTTCCATCTCTCTTTCGATCTTTCTCTATCTCTCTCTCTCCCTCTCTCCCTCTCTCTCTCTCTTGTGGCGTATGAATCAGAATTAGTTGGTTAACATATATAATTAAGAGGTTTTATTTGTATAATATGCTTTTGTGAGATACTTGTCATTAGGATGGCGTGTCCTTTGGACTCTGGTGTTGACAGCTGCACGTTTCCCGTAGCAGGGGCTCAGTCACTTGGGGCCCAGAGAGGGGAGAGGTCAGTCTTGTCTTTTATATATCTCTGTTGCTATGCAGAATATCAGACAGGGAGGAGGACAGAATGAAACATTGTCTTCATATGTGAATGTGTCTTTACCTATTCTTAAACCATGTGAAGGGATGGCATGATTAATGGGGAACCAATTATTTGTCTCCACAATGTCTGTGCGCAGGTCACTCCCCCCAGTGAGCTTGTCCAGGAGTGGAGTCAAGAGGGGGTTTACTTGAGATATCTAGAGTTGACAATTGATATATGCCATTGGATGAGATGGTGCATTTGTACTATGAGGTACCAGGAATGAGATTAGAACCTCGTCAAGGGGACCACAATGAACGGTAATTTATAGCGAATAATATCTGTCTGTGGATACTTCTCTCTCTGAAGTATAAGGTTCCTTTGTGAACTGTTCTTGGATCTGTTATTCGTCATGTACGTTGAAGGGGTGGATTTTGGGTATAAAACGCTTTTTGTACGTTTGTGTAATTACCTCCCTTTTTCAGTGGTTCATTAGAGATAGTGCATTATTGAAGGTCAAAGTGCTTTTGCAAAAGTATCTTAATTATTAACGATGTAGTTAACACGGACTGGTGTGTTTGTAACTCTCCTCATTTGGTAATGCAGAAATTAGCCACCACACTCTCCCCCTCTTTCCATCTCTCTCTCTCAACCCTCTTTCCATCTCTCTCTCTCTTTCCATCCATCTCTCTCCCTCTTTCCATCTCTCTCTCAACCCTCTTTCCATCTCTCTCTCTCTTTCCATCCATCTCTCTCCCTCTTTCCATCTCTCTCTCTCTTCCATCCATCTCTCCCCCTCTTTCCATCTCTCTCTCTCAACCCTCTTTCCATCTCTCTCTCTCTTTCCATCCATCTCTCTCCCTCTTTCCATCTCTCTCTCTCCCTCTTTCCATCTCTCTCTCTCAACCCTCTTTCCATCTCTCTCTCTCTTTCCATCTCTCTCTCTCAACCCTCTTTCCATCTCTCTCTCTTTCCATCCATCTCTCTCCCTCTTTCCATCTCTCTCTCAACCCTCTTTCCATCTCTCTCTCTCTCTCTCCTCTCATTCCATCTCTCTCTCTCCCTCTTTCCATCTCTCTCTCTCCCTCTTTCCATCTCTCTCCCTCTCTCAACCCTCTTTCCATCTCTCTCTCTCTCCCTCTTTCCATCTCTCTCTCTCTCCCTCTTTCCATCTCTCTCTCTCTCCCTCTTTCCATCTCTCTCTCTCTCTCTCATTCCATCTCGCTCTCTCTCTCAACCCTCTTTCCATCTCGCTCTCTCTCCCTCATTCCATCTCTCTCCCTCATTCCATCTCTCTCCCTCATTCCATCTCTCTCCCTCATTCCATCTCTCTCCCTCATTCCATCTCTCTCCCTCATTCCATCTCTCTCCCTCATTCCATCTCTCTCTCTCATTCCATCTCTCTCTCTCACGCTCATTCCATCTCTCTCCCTCATTCCATCTCTCTCTCTCTCTCTCTCTCTCCCTCATTCCATCTCTCTCCCTCATTCCATCTCTCTCTCTCTCTCTCTCTCTCCCTCATTCCATCTCTCTCCCTCATTCCATCTCTCTCTCTCACGCTCATTCCATCTCTCTGAACACAAAAAATTACACTCACAAATGTTTTAAAATAATATAGACATTTCAATTGTTAAATGATTGGCTATGTACAGTGTTGTAACAATGTGTAAATAGTTGAAGTATGAAAAATAAATAAATAAATACAGGTTGTATTCACAATGTTGTTTGTGATTCTCTGGTTGTATCACGTTTCAGGTAAGACCCAAATGCAGACTTTCGAAGTAACAATGTTTATTACGGCAACAGGGGAGGCAAACGACAGGTCAAGGCAGGCAGAGGTCGATAATCCAGAGTCGTGGGGCAAACATACAGGACGGCAGGCAGGCTCAGGGTCAGGTCAGGCAGAGGTTGATAATCCAGAGTCGTGGGGCAAACATACAGGACGGCAGTTAGGCTCAGGGCGGGCAGAAAGGTCAAAAACGAAGAAAACTAGAAAGCAGGAACAAATGAGAGACAGTAACAGAGGGAAAAACCGCTGGTTGGCTTGACTTAACAAAACGAACAGGCAACAGTCAAACAGAGAACACAGGTATAAATACACAGGGGATAATAGGGCAGATGGGCAACACCTGGAGGGGGGTGGAGACAATCACAAAGGCAGGTGAAACAGATCAGGGCATGACAGGTTGCCCTTTTTTCATGGCAACGAGCCACAAATCTTGCTGCTGTGATTGCACACTGCAATATTTCGCCCAACAGATGTGGGAGTTTATCAATGTTTGATTTATTTTTTAAATATTTGTGGGCTTGTGTGATCTGTGGGAAATAGGTGTCTCTAATATTGTCATACATTTGGCAGGAGATTAGGAAGTGCATTTCAGTTTCCACCTAATGTTGTGTGCACATAGCCTGTCTTCTCTCGACAGCCAGGTCTGCCTACGGAGGCCTCGCTCAATAGCAAGGCTATGCTCACTGGACCTGTACATAGGATTTTCTTAATTTGGGGTCAGTCACAGTGGTCAGGTATTATGTCACTGTGTTCTCTCTGTTTAGGGCCAAATAACATTTCAATTTGCTCAGTTTTTTGGTTGATTCTTTCTAGTGTCTCATCTAGTTATCTTTTTGTTTTCTCATAATTTGGTTGGGTCTAAATGGGTTTCTGTCATGGGCTCTATGGGGTCTGTTGTGTTTGTGAACAGAGCCACAGAACAAGCTGGCTGAGGGGACTCTTCTCTAGGTTCATATCTTTGTAGGTGATGGCTATTTTCTGGAGAATAGGTGGGTATAGTCCAAATTCTGCTCTGCATGCATAGTTTGCGATTTTGCTTTGCACACAATTTTTGCTTTGCTCCCTCTCGCTCTCCCTTTCTCTCTGCAGTACCACAGTAGGAGGCCCTATCATATGTCTCTACAAAGCTCCACTGGTCTCTCAGTACATGCAGCTTGCTTCAACAGCCATCAGAGATTTCCTAATTTCAAAAGGACTCAACACAACCACACACTCCTCTCTTCGCCTCTCAGCTCCTTGTGTACTAATACTCCACAACATCTTGACATATAGTGAGTAGTCCTACAAATACTCCATAATAACCTGTAGTCCTATAAATACTCCACAATAACCTGACATGCAGTGAGTACTCCTACAAATACTCCACAATAACCTGTAGTCCTATAAATACTCCACAATAACCTGACACACAGTGAGTAATCCTACAAATACTCCATAATAACCTGAGATACAGTGAGTAGTCCTACAAATACTCCACAATAACCTGACATACAGTGAGTAGCCCTACAAATACTCCACAATAACCTGAAATACAGTGAGTAGTAAAACAAATACTCCACAATAACCTGAGATACAGTGAGAAGTCCTACACATACTCCACAATAACATATAGTCCTACAAATACTCCACTATAACCTGACATACAGTGAGTAGTCCTACAAATAATCCACAATAACCTGATATACAGTGAGTAGTCCTACAAATACTACATAACATCCTGACATACAGTGAGTAGTCCTACAAATACTCCACAACAACCTGATGTACAGTGAGTATTCCTAGAAATACTCCACAACATCTTAACATACAGTGAGTAGTCCAACAAATACTCCAGAATAACCTGACATACAGTGAGTAGTCCTACAAATACTCCACAATAACCTAACATACATTGAGTAGTCCTACAAATACTCCACAATAACCTGATATACAGTGAGTAGTCCTACAAATACTACATAACATCCTGACATACAGTGAGTAGTCCTACAAATACTCCACAACAACCTGATGTACAGTGAGTATTCCTAGAAATACTCCACAACATCTTAACATACAGTGAGTAGTCCAACAAATACTCCAGAATAACCTGATATACAGTGAGTAGTCCTACAAATACTCCATAATAACCTGATATACAGTGAGCAGTCCAACAAATACTCCACAATAACCTGACATACAGTGGGTAGTCCTACAAATACTCCACAATAACCTGACATACATTGAGTAGTCCTACAAATACTCCACAATAACCTGACATACAGTGGGTAGTCCTACAAATACTCCACAATAACCTGATATACAGTGAGTAGTCCTACAAATACTCCACAATAACCTGATATACAGTGAGTAGTCCTACAAATACTCCACAATAACCTGACATACAGTGGGTAGTCCTACAAATACTCCACAATAACCTGACATACATTGAGTAGTCCTACAAATACTCCACAATAACCTGACATAGAGTGAGTAGTCCTACACATACTCCACAATAACCTGATCTATAGTGAGTAGTCCTACAAATACTCCACAATAACTTGATATACAGTGAGTAGTAAAACAAATACTCCACAATAACCTGACATACTTATGGTCCCCATACACGATAGTAACACGTCCTTAATAACCATATTACTGTATTTAAAAAAAATATATATATATTTCACCTTTATTTAACCAGGTAGGCTAGTTGAGAACAAGTTCTCATTTACAACTGCGACCTGGCCAAGAAAAAAGCAAAGCAGTTCAATACATACAACAACACAGAGTTACACATGGAATAAACAAACATACAGTCAATAATACAGTAGGAAAAAACATCTATATACAGTGTGTGCAAATTAGGTAAGATAAGGGAGGTAAGGCAATAAATAGGCCATGGTGGCGAAGTAATTACAATACACCAATTAAACACTGGAGTGATTGATGTGCAGAAGATGAAAGTGCAAGTAGAGATACTGGGGTGCAAAGGAGCAAGATAAATAAATAAATACAATATGGGGATGAGGGTAGTTGGATGGGCTATGTTACAGATGGGCTATGTACAGGTGCAGTGATCTGTGAGCTGCTCTGACAGCTGGTGCTTAAAGCTAGTAAGGGAGATATGAGTCTCCAGCTTCAGTGATTTTTGCAGTTCGTTCCAGGCATTGGCAGCAGAGAACTGGAAGGAAAGGCGGCCAAGGTAAGAATTGGCTTTGGAGGTGACTAGCGAGATATACATGCTGGAGCGTGTGCTACGGGTGGGTGCTGCTATGGTGACCAGTGAGCTGAGATAAGGCGGGGCTTTACCTAGCATAGACTTGTAGATGACCTGGAGCCAGTGGGTTTGGCGATGAGTATGAAGCTAAGGCCAGCCAACGAGAGTGTACAAGTCGCAATGGTGGGTAGTATATGGGGCTTTGGTGACAAAACAGATGGCACTGTGATAGACTGCATCCAATTTGTTGAGTAGAGTGTTAGAGGCTATTTTGTAAATGACATCGCTGAAGTCGAGGATTGGTAGGATGGTCAGTTTTACGAGGGTATGTTTGGCAGCAGGAGTGAAGGAGGCTTTGTTGCGAAATAGGAAGCCGATTCTAGATAACATTTTGGATTGGAGATGCTTAATGTGAGTCTGGAAGGAGAGTTTACAGTCTAACCAGACACCTAGGTATTTGTAGTTGTCCACATATTCTAAGTCAGAACCGTCCAGAGTAGTGATGCTGGACGGGTGGGCAGGTGCGGGCAGCGATCGGTTAAAGAGCATGCATTTAGTTTTACTTGCATTTAAGAGCAGTTGGAGGCCACGGAAGGAGAGTTGTATGGCATTGAAGCACGTCTGGAGGTTAGTTAACACAGTGTCCAAAGAAGGGCCAGATGTATACAGAATGGTGTCGTCTGCGTAGAGGTGGATCAGAGAATCACCAGCAGCAAGAGCGACATCATTGATGTATACAGAGAAGAGTATGCCCCCAGCATATCTCTATGGTACAACACATCTCCTGCATGACGACCCTAATAATGTTGCTTCCTCTATCGCCATCATGGTTATTATTTGACCCTGCTGGTCATCTATGAACTTTTGAACGTCTTGAAAAACAATCTGGGCTTAATGGCCACAGATGTACTCTTAAATCTCTACCCGGTATAGCCAGAAGAGAACTGGCCACCTCTCTGAGCCTGGTTCCTCCCTAGGTTTCTTCCTAGGTTCCAGCCTCCTAGGGAGTTTTTCCTAGCCACTGTGCTTCTGCCTCTGCATTCCTTCCTCTTTGGGGTTTTAGGCTGGGTATCTGATTGATTTATTGATTGATTGAATACAACCCTGCATGGTACTTCTCACTACAGGCCATGCACGTCACATTAGGCCTTTTCAGGGTCCTAACGGAGGCATTAGAGTCCCCAACATCCTACCTCTGGTTACCAAGCAGACACAACAAAATGGTTGCCATACGTCACGTATGTGGGCACTTCAGTGATTTCCCCCCACTTACAGAGTAAAGTACTTCAAGATGTAAAAGCACTTATCACCAGGGCAAGGGTACAACATATACCGACTACTACTTTATCTTCCCTCACACACGGCATACAGTATACATTGCTTGTGTCACGTAATAATTACATAATTTTTCTGGTTGCAAAAGATGTCCTAACCAGATCATAACCAACTGTTTTCTATAATGACCGAGTCCTAAAGACATAATTTTCATGACATTAAGAGTGTTTTCACTTATAGTCCTTTGTAAATGAACCGATCTGAGTTCTCTTTAAAGTGAACTCTGTGGTAATAAAAAAAGCGAAAGATTTTTTACATTTACGTCATTTAGCAGACGCTCTTATCCAGAGCGACTTACAAATTGGTGCATTCACCTTATGATATCCAGTGGAACAACCACTTTACAATAGTACATCTATATCTTTTTTGGGGGGGGGGTTAGAAGGATTACTATATCCTATCCCATGTATTTCAGGTGTCTCCGGAAGGTGGTGATTGACTCCGCTGTCCTGGCGTCGTGAGGGAGCTTGTTCCACCATTGGGGTGCCAGAGCAGCGAACAGTTTTGACTGGGCTGAGCGGGAACTGTGCTTGGGAAGTTGAACACCAGACGGGCTGCGGCGTTCTGGATGAGTTGTAGGGGTTTATATGGCACAGGCAGGGAGCCCCGCCAACAGGGAGTTGCAGTAATCCAGACGGGAGATGACAAGTGCCTGGATTAGGACCTGCGCCGCTTCCTGTGTAAGGCAGGGTCCGTACTCTGCGAATGTTGTATAGCATGAACCTACAGGATCGGGTCACCGCCTTGATGTTAGTTCTCAGTTCTCTTTGTATTCACGCTAACCTTGCTTTAGAATGAGGTCTCAATTCAACTCTCAACTTTCACTTCATCTATTTTGTGGTCCGAGTCCTCTTTGCATTCACATTGCTATGTTTAGAAAGGAACCAAGTCATTTTTTTTCAACATTCACTCAATGCACTCTGGTTTTTACAAAGTGCAGGACAAACCATTCCATCAGAATATGTTGTCGGACAGATAGATATACGTATTTACATTTTGGAAGCTAATAGATTAATTTGGTTAAATTAGAAGATACTATTAACATGAAAATATTATTGCTTACAGAATACATATCAAAAGAATAAACTGCAGATTAAATAATGCTGTAATTTAAAAATGTAAGCCCAATGTAGGTGTCTCTGCCAATTAAGGGCTAGTATACATTTGTATCCTATATCCTGATTCTCACCAAACATGTTGTCTTCTCACACTATTTAAACCCACAATTGAATAAACAGCTTATGAATCTCTCTTAGTCTGTAGAGCACATATTGCAAACAAATGGTCTGAACCAAAGAAGTCCACACATATTTTGGAATTTTGCGACAGTCGGCAAATCAATATCCAATGACATCACATTATCATCTTCTCTCTTCTGTGGTTCCAGTGTGAGGGGTTATGGCAGTAGTCTAGTGTGAGGGGTTTATGGCAGTAGGTCTATTGTGAGGGTTATGGCAGTAGTCTAGTGTGAGGGGTTATGGCAGTAGTCTAGTGGTGAGGGGTTATGACAGTAGTCTAGTTGTGAGGAGTTATGGCAGTAGTCTAGTGTGAGGGGTTATGGCAGTAGTCTAGTGTGAGGGGTTATAGCAGTAGTCTAGTGTGAGGGGTTATGGCTGTAGTCTAGTGTGAGGGGTTATGACAGTAGTCTAGTGTGAGGGGTTATGGCTGTAGTCTAGTGTGAGGGGTTATGGTCAGTAGTCTAGTGTGAGGGGTTATAGCAGTAGTCTAGTGTGAGGGGTTTATGGCAGTAGTCTAGTGTGAGGGGTTATGGCAGTAGTCTAGTGTGAGGGGTTATGACAGTAGTCTAGTGTGAGGGGTTATGGCTGTAGTCTAGTGAGAGGGGTTATGCTGTAGTCTGGTGTGAGGGGTTATGGCAGTAGTCTAGTGTGAGGGGTATGGCAGGGGAAACGGTGTTGCAGTAGTCTAGTGTGTGGTTCGGGAATATGACAGCGAACCTGGGAAGCTGTGTGTTCCATTGGCCTGAAAAGGTTAACCGGACCCTGGCATTAAAGCAAACCGAAATCAGTCTACCTGTCAAGATGGTCTCAGTTCGGATTCACTTTGGGGCTCATTTGAGGGGGTCTGAGTTCCTTTGAAGTGTTTACATTGCACATAAAATTAAATGAACCGCACAGAGTTCACAAAAATTTGTCTGAAAGTGGAAACACCCTCAGATGTCATGGCAAAAGACGTCATATTCCTAAAATACGTTTACCAGCCATCCAATTCTAAACATTTTACAACCTCTCCATGACCATGATGTCCGCATCGCAGACCGCACAGTAAAAACCCCTGCCTAACGAATATCATTTTAATTTATGCAAGTTAACACTCACTTTGAAGTTTACACATGGCGATACACATTATATAATGACTATGTAAAACATAGCTTTTCTTTCTTATACCCCCATACATATCTTTATTGTTGAAATGCAGAAAAACAAGTCATGACTTTTGTTATCATAGTTTCCTTCTGTAAAATACACGCTTCATCTTTCCTTCTGTAAAATACACGCTTCATCTTTCCTTCTGTTGAATGCACGGCTCATAGTTTACGTGATAACAGTCACTGGTATAATTGAACCATTATTATTCTCAAACAGTCAAGTTCAGTATGTCTGCCCGTTTAACTCCGTGTCTTAGCAGTTACCTGTGTTCTGGTAAAGGAGGTCCATGCGGAAATTCGCTACTAAAGTATTGTTCCGCAGGGACATTGGGAAATCCCACCTTTCTGGTCATGAAGGGGAACTCTGTTCCCAGGATGATATTAAAATAGTACTGTTCTCTATTGATGTTGTGTACTGCGAATGCAAAAATTATGGTTCTATTTCAAATCTGGTCAGTATGTTAAAACTTTATATCATTATAGTTTGTAATTGCACATGGATTCAAATTCAGATTCAGATCAACTTTATTATCCCACCAAGGGGGAAATTCATTTGGTAATCCTCTTAAAAAGAGAGTACATCAAATATTAAAACTCAGAAACGACCCAAAATAATTCATTCAAAGTGCTATACATTCATTCAAACATGCTACACATGTTAAGGACAGTGCAATAAGCTGTATACTCAATGTTTTGCAGACTCCCCTTCATGTTAGGAATGGAACTGGCCACTCCCTAAATATTCTCTGTGTCAACCCCTTTCTTGTGACTAGAGTTGTATAGATGGGTTAGCTGACAACTTCACGGAAAACGATGCACACGTTTCAATGTGTTGTGAATCTGGATGGAGCTAGAAACAATGTCAATAAGCTGCCATGTGGAGAATCGTAGGTGGCTCGTTTCAACTAGTTTTATCTTGTTCATGATAGCATCTCTTGTTTTGAGGTGTTTTGACTGTTGTCACGTCTATAAAACTATGGATAAAATGGTGCTTGCTAGCTAAACCAACAACTGTAACAATGTATTTGAAAAACATTGTGCAAATGTGTTTATATTTTCAATAAATATTTGGAGACTAAATCTAGTGTACATGATGTCAACAGTCCTAAGCCAACCCCGTATTGTTTTGCCCCAGAGTTACACACGCATCAGTTTTGTTGTGTAAAATAAAAAAGAAGATGGCGCAGGAGAAGATGCTGACGTCTTTACGTGCTCCTAACCGATTGTGTTTTTATGTTAGTTGTTTTGCGTTGTTTGTAACTTATTTTTTTACTTATCTTGTATTGTATTTTACTGCTGCTCTTAACTACTTGTTACTTTATTTCCTATTCTTATTCGTATTTTTTAGTTGCATTGTTGGTTTGGGGCTTGTAAGAAAGCGTTTCACTGTAAGGTCTACACCTGTTGTATTCGGCACATGTGACTAATAACATTTGATTTGATTTGATTTAAACAACCAACCATCTATGTTACATTCTTTTTCCTGCACTTTTGACCCGAGTTCTTTAGGACAGTTTGAGTTCTTTAGGACAGTTGAGTTCTTAGGACAATTGAAACGTTGAGAACAAAACTCCTAGACGCTTGTACCCTAATCTCAGTGTTTCTCGTTGTCTCCTTGGTCATCCCTAGCAATGACTTCGCAAAGTACTTCATAATAACGTCACTGCAACCACTTTTGTCCTCTGGGAAAGTGCCATGTCAGACATGACGGTAAAAAACTGATAAAACAGGCATCTCCCGTAGCCAGCTATGAGCCTCTTGATTAAGACGAATGGAGAGGAGTAGATGGACGCAGTCAGATCTGTATGGATGAGAGACTTTTGGCCTCAGCTGCTTGTCTTTGGTGTTGTTTTTCGCCTGAGGGTGAAAGACTCTGATATAGCATGTGGACTGCATGCCGGATACACTACAGAGAAGAGCCTGTTTTACACTGTCTCAATCATTTGCCTACACATGTGGTTCTCAAGTCCAGTCTTCCAGTACCACCAACAGCCCAACTCCAGCCCTCCAGTACGCCCCAACAGCCCAACTACAGTCTTCCAGTATGCCCCAACAGCCCAACTCCAGTCCTCCAGTACCACCAACAGCCAAACTCCAGCCCTCCAGTACGCCCCAACAGCCCAACTCCAGCCCTCTAGTACCCCCAACAGCCAAACTCCAGTCCCTCCAGTACCCCCAACAGCCCAACTCCTCCAGTACCCCAACAGAACACATTGTTGTTGTAGCCCCAGACAAACTCACCTGATTCAACTCATTGATGGCATGATGATTAGTTGACAAGTTGATTCAGGTGTGTTTGTCCAGTGCTAGAACAAACAACAACAAACATACAGTGGGAGACGTCATCAGCACTCCCCTCACAAGTCTCCAAAAAATGTGTGTTTTGAGACCGATAAGGCACCTTTTCATTATAACAGAGTGTGAGGAATATGTTTGCTGGCCTCATAAACAGTAGCCAGCTAGCTAATACTTTTAAAAACATTTTTTTGTTTGGCTAGTTACGCTAACCCGTTTGCTATCCCTTTAGCGTTGCTTGCTAGCTTGCTGGCTAGTTAGCTACAGAGGTTAGCTGGCTAGTTAGCTACAGTAGTTAGCTACTGCCATCATTGGTGTTATTGTCATATTTTGCCTATTCCACTGTTTGTAAAATGCATACAGGCATTAGAATATAGCATGGGAAAAGGGAATCCTGACACACTGTAGACCTGGTAGACACATTTAAATGTACATGTAGATGCATGACGGGTTCGGAAGTCCATGATCAGAATCTCTATGATCAGAATACTAAACTTACATGAACTGTCAAGTCTAGACATGTCCTGAGTTAGAATGAACTGAATGTGACCCAGACACTGAGTTAGAATGAACTGAATGTTGACCCAGACACTGAGTTAGAATGAACTGAATGGGACCCAACACTGAGTTAGAATGAACTGAATGTGACCCAGACCTGAGTTAGAATGAACTGAATGTGACCCAGACACTGACTTAGAATGAACTGATGTGACCCAGACACTGACGTTAGAATGAACTGATGTGACCCAGACACTGAGTTAGAATGAACTGGAATGTGACCCAGACACTGAGTTAGAATAAACTGAATGTGACCCAGACACTGAGTTAGAATAAACTGAATGTGACCCAGACACTGAGTTAGAATGAACTGAATGTGACCCAGACACTGACTTAGAATGAACTGAATGTGACCCAGACACTGAGTTAGAATGAACTGAATGTGACCCAGACACTGAGTTAGAATAAACTGAATGTGACCCAGACACTGAGTTAGAATGAACTGAATGTGACCCAGACACTGAGTTAGAATGAACTGAATGTGACCCAGACACTGAGTTAGAATGAACTGAATGTGACCCAGACACTGAGTTAGAATGTACTGAATGTGACCCAGACACTGACTTAGAATAAACTGAATGTGACCCAGACACTGAGTTAGAATGTACTGAATGTGACCCAGACACTGACTTAGAATAAAGGGAATGTGCAAGACCATAACTAGCCACTTCTGGCTGGAAGGTAATAGTCTGTCTGTCTGTCTGTCTGTCTGTCTGTCTGTCTGTCTGTCTGTCTGTCTGTCTGTCTGTCTGTCTGTCTGTCTGTCTGTCTGTCTGTCCTGTCTTGTCTGTCTGTCTGTTTGTCTGTCTTTTCTGTCTGTCTTGTCTGTCTGTCTGCTCTGCTTGTTTGTTTGCCTGCCTGCCTGCCTGTCTGTCTGTCTGTCTGTCTGTCTGTCTGTCTGTCTGTCTGTCTGTCTGTCTGTCTAGTCTATCACAATGTCCATAGTTAGAGGTTAATAGCGGTGACAGTGTGCAGAACTGTTAGCTGATATAGAAGCCATGGGATGCATCCCAAATGGGATCCTATTCCCTTTATAGTGTTGAAGTGCACTACTATTGACCTGGACCCATAGGGCTCTGGTTAAAAGAAGTGCACAGTATAGGGAATAGAATGCCATTTGGAACACAGTGTGTCTGGTGGGAGAGAAATCACAGTCTCGCCTCAGCTGAGAAGCCTGTTATATTTTAATGTAATTTAACGGAACATCGTCAGATTCATCTAATACATGATTGTAGAAGAAATTCAAGTGGCTGTTTCAGAAGATTTGGAATATAGAATTTGGAATGTAGAATGCAGATTGTAGAATACAGGATGCTGAATGTGGAATTGATCTATAGTAAATCAAGGAAAACAGAGGTTGATGTGTCAATTCATTCTACTTCAATCAGTAAGCATGATGACCCAATTAGAATTAATTATTACAATTCATTCTAAGCAGGCTTTTATCACTGCTGTATTACATTTACTCAGGAGATGGTTTTCAAAACATTAGCGAGGATACATCTAATTCAAGGTGTGGATAAGTCTTCCATATGTTTTGTATGAATTTGCAAATTTTTACTTTACTCACTCTCTAAAAACCTTCACTTTCTTCTTATTTCCCTGCATGCACCTCTTCCCTATATAGGTTTAATCTTGATCCACCTTTCTCGCCATCACATTGGCATTCGTTTATGTTTGTGGACTCTGCTTGGTGAACGTAAATGAATTAGACTAATACTAACGAACATCATTACACAACAGTACGTACCTAATTAAAATATTTTTATTTTACTTTCCTTGAGTTTCTCCAGAGGGACATCTAAGAACTAGGAGAGAGCTGTTCAGAAGCTAGCTGAGGAGTGCATTGAACTGCATTCTAGTCTCGGCTAGGGCCTACATCCACTTGCTTAATGGGGATACTTCAATTCTAACTGATAAAAGCAGTAAACAAACAATCACAAATAAAAAAAGCAGGAAACAAACAATCACCCTCTCACATATGCATGCTACAATATTTCCAGCACTCGTTTACTGTAAAACAGACAATTATGCCAGGCTTGTTTCCTGGGAAAACACCCCAAAAAAAGACCATAAAAGAGAATTGTTTGGTGGATGATTGCCTTCAGTGTTTTCCACCTGCATAAAAGGCAATGGTGTCTGTTATATATATATATATCCTCTGCACTGTAGTGCTGTGCTTTCAGGCAGGTGTTTTCCGATAATGTGACTAAAATAAAACAGATGAAAGTTAATGTTTGGGAGAAGTGCATTCACAAGTAATGGATGGGTTTTTAAACTAAACTGGTTAATCAATTGACATATCACTGAGGCAGGAGTGTCTTCAAACATTATCACATTCAAATTATATTAGCATGAAAGATGAAAAAATATAAAAAATCTCTCATTATTGTTTCAGAGAGACCATCTTTGTCTTGTTTTATAGCAATGCTCATAGTGTACATAATATTGTCATGGTACAAAAGTATATTTAAACCAGAAGGTAACAGTAATTATCAACAATTTCTTGAAAGGACTGCAGGTAAAATACCACTCTCTTAGTGTCTCAGTGAACCAGTGGGGTCTTAACAGACTCTGATTAGACTATCTGATTAGGACTCTGATTAGACTAGACTCTGATGAGACTAGACTCTGATGAGACTATCTGATTAGACACTGATTAGTCTCTGATTAGACTATCTGATTAGACTAGACTCTGATGAGACTAGACTATCTGATTAGACTAGACTCTGATGAGACTATCTGATTAGACACTCTGATTAGTCTAGTCTCTGATTAGACTATCTGATTAGACCTAGACTCTGATGAGACCTAGACTATCTGCTTAGACTAGACTCTGAATAGACTCTCTGATTAGACTATGATTAGACTCTGATAGACTCTGATTAGACTCTGATGATTAGACTCTGATTAACTCTGATTAGACTAGACTCTGATATAAATTATACTCTGATCAGTCTAGACTCTGATATAGACTAAACTCTGATAGGACTAACCTGATTAGACTAGACTCTGATTAGACTATCTGATTAGTCCTAGACTCTGATTAGACTCTCTGATTAGTCTAGACCTCTGATTAGCCTCTGATTAGTCTAGACTCTGATTAGACTAGACTCTGATTAGTCTAGACTCTGATTAGATTCTCTGATTAGACTAGACTCTGATTAGCCTAGACTCTGATTAGACTATCTGATTAGACTCTCTGATTAGACTCTCTGATTAGTCTGACCTCTGAAAAGACTCTCTTGATTAGTCTAGACTCTGATTAGACTAAACTCTGATTAGACTCTCTGATTAGACTCTCTTGATTAGTCTAGACCTCTGATTAGACTAGACTCTGATTAGACTCTGATTAGACTCTCTGATTAGTCTAGACTCTGATTAGACTGGACTCTGATTAGACTGGACTCTGATTAGACTAGACTCTGATTAGACTAGACTCTGATCAGACTAGACTCTGATTAGACTAGACTCTGATTAGACTAGACTCTGATTGGACTAGACTCTGATTGGACTAGACTCTGAATACTCTTGGCTCTGATTAGACTAGACTATCTGATTAGTCCAGACTCTGATTACACTAGACTCTGATTAGACTCTCTGATTAGTCTAGACTCTGATTAGACTCTCTGATTAGACTAGACTCTGATTAGACTCTCTGATTAGTCTAGACTCTGATTAGACTCTCTGATTAGACTAGACTCTGATTAGACTCTCTGATTAGACTAGACTCTAATCAGAGAGTTGGTCCTGGTCAGTCCCTGGATGGGAGACCAGATGCTGCTGGAAGTGGTGTTGGAGGGCCAGTAGGAGGCACTCTTTCCTCTGGTCTAAAAAATATCCCAATGCGCCAAGGCAGTGATTACACTGCCCTGTGTAGGGTACCGTCTTTCGGATGGGACGTTAACGGGTGTCCTGACTCTCTGAGGTCATTAAAAGATCCCATTGCACTACTCGTAAGAGTAGGGGTGTTAACCCCGGTGTCCTGGCTAAATTCCCAATCTGGCCCTGATACCATCACGGCCACCTAATCATCCCCAGTTTACAATTGGCTCATTCATCCCCCCTCCTCTCCCCTGAAACTATTCCCCAGGTCGTTGCTGTAATGAGAATGTGTTCTCAGTCAACTTACTTGGTAAAATAACGATAAAATAAATAATAAATAATTAGACTAGACTAGTCTAGGCTGGTTAGACTTTACTATCTTTCTGACAGTGTCTGTGTGGCTGTGGGTTCACAAAGACAGGGTGGGACTTGAAGGTATTTTTACATCAATCTGATTGACAAGAGGGTGTGAGGGAACGGCTGCACTGACAGAACACAAGGGACACGCGTCAAAGCGCATCAACGATCATGTTTCTTCAGTCTACTTTCTGGTTTAACCTTGGCAACAGCTCTGAAAACCATGTGGTACTGCGATGACGTCGCTTGTCACGCTGCTTCTTCTGAAGGAGGGGAAAAATGTGACTTGATGGAAAAGCGTGGAGACAAGTATGAAATAATAAGAATGAGAAATAATATCTAATTTGCTGTTATCACACTTCCTGTTTTGGGGATTGCCAATATTGTGCAAGGGGCTCTTCCTGTTCAGGTCGAGCTCTGCTATCTCTTTATTGAAATTGCTGTAAGCAAGACAGCATTTGAAGAGAAAAAAAAGCAGCAAGAAAAGTTAGGAACATGAATTAGAGGGAAGCGGGAACTTTATCGGTGGTAGTGTGGCAGGCTGATAAAATGATCAGCTGTGTGCACTGCTCCTAGAAGCATGTAACAACGGGAACCCTAATTAGCACTCTGTTTGTGAAGTTCCCCCGGCTCTCGCTCAGCATCTAAATGACCCGCTTCAACAATCATTATGAATTTGTGTCTAATTGGGGCTGTTATATATTGATTTGGGGGTAGAAAACACCTCAATAACGGAGGAGGATGTCTAGATTTCGTTTGTTGATGCTGGGGGGGGGGGGTTTTAGAGATATTACTTAAGGATGTTTATATTACTTAAGGATGTTTATATTACTTAAGGATGTTTATATTACTTAGGATGTTTATATTACTTAAGGATGTTTATCAGTTATTAATCTTTTATTCACTTATTTCCTTTTCCTGTTGTTGTTGCATTGGTCGAGAGGTGAACCTGCCAGAAATGATTTCATTCCTCTATGTACCCCGTGTATATCATGTGGATATAAACAAACTGGAACTGGAACTAAAGATAAAGGTTGCTCAGTATTTCTAAGCAGCCATGTTCAACATGCAAAGGATATTGGAATTCAACAATTCATTTGCCAACTGTAAAAATGTAACAAAGATGACTTCTACAAACACCTTCAAAGACACACAACTCTAAGGACTCATCCCTCCAAGGATACACCTCTCCATGGACACACTTCTCTAAGGACATCTCTTGAAGGACTCATCTCTCCAAGGATACACCTCTCCATGGACACACTTCTCTAAGGACATCTCTCGAAGGACTCATCTCTCCAAGGATACACCTCTCCATGGACACACTTCTCTAAGGACATCTCTCGAAGGACTCATCTCTCCATGGACACACCTCTCCAAGGACACACCTCTCCAAGGACACATCTCTCTAAGGACACATCTCTCTAAGGACACATCTCTCCAAGGACACATCTCTCTAAGGAAACATCTCTCTAAAGACACACCTCTCCAAGGACACATCTCTCTAAGGATACACCTCTCCAAGGAAACACCTCTCTAAGGACTCATCTCTCTAAGGACTCATCTCTCTAAGGACTCATCTCTCCAAGGATACACCTCTCCATGGACACACTTCTCTAAGGGACACACCTCTCCTAAGGACACACCTCTCTAGGACACACTTCTCTAAGGACACATCTCTCCAAGGGACACATCTCTCTTAGGACACACCTCTCTTAGGACTCATCTCTCCTAAGGACACAGCTCTCTAAGGACACACCTCTCTAAGGACATGCCTCTCTAAGGACACATCTCTCTAAGGACACACCTCTCTAAGGACACAAATCTCTAAGGACACACCTCTCTAAGGACATGCCTCTCTAAGGATACATCTCTCTAAGGACACACCTCTCTAAGGACACACCTCTCTAAGGACATGCCTCTCTAAGGGACTCATCTCTCTAAGGACACACCTCTCTAAGGACACACCTCTCTAAGGACACATCTCTCTAAGGACACACCTCTCCAGGGACATATCCTAATCATGATTATTATAGTATTGTTTTAATTTAACCTTTATTTTATCAGGGAAGACATACTGAGACCTAGGTCTCTTTTACAAATGTGCACTGTATATACAATATACATATATACACACTATAATGTGAATATATATATATATAATGTGGAATATATATATATATATATATATACTACTCAAAAAAATAAAGGGAACACAAACAACACATTGTAACTCCCAGTCAATCACACTTCTGTGAATCAAACTGTCCACTTAGGAAGCAACGCTGATTGACCATAAATTTCACATGCTGTTGTGCAAATGGAATAGACAACAGGTGGAAATTATAGGCAATTAGCAAGACACCCCCAATAAAGGATGGTTCTGCAGGTGGTGACCACAGACCACTTCTCAGTTCCTATGCTTCCTGGCTGATGTTTTGGTCAACAGTTGAATGCTGGCGGTGCTTTCAACTGTAGTGGTAGCATGAGACGGAGTCTACAACCCACACAAGTGGCTCGGTAGTGCATCCAGGATGGCACATCAATGCGAGCTGTGGCAAGAAGTTTGGCTGTGTTTGTCAGCGTAGTGTCCAGAGCATGGAGACGCTACCAGGAGACAGGCCAGTACATCAGGAGACGTGGAGGAGGCCATAGGAGGGCAACAACCCAGCAGCAGGACCGCTACCCTCCGCCTTTGTGCAAGGAGGAGCAGGAGGAGCACTGCCAGAGCCCTGCAAAATGACCTCCAGCAGGCCACAAATGTGCATGTGTCTGCTCAAACGGTCAGGAACAGACTCCACTATGTTGAGAGACACAGCAACCTTCTTGCCACAGCTCGCATTGATGTGCCATCCTGGATGAGCTGCACTACCTGAGCCACTTGTGTGGGTTGTAGACTCCGTCTCATGCTACCACTAGAGTGAAAGCACTGCCAGCATTCAAAAGTGACCAAACAATCAGCCAGGAAGCATAGGAACTGAGAGGTGGTCTGTGGTCCCCACCTGCAGAACCACTCCTTTATTGGGGGTGTCTTGCTAATTGCCTATAATTCCCATGTTGTCTATTCCATTTGCACAACAGCATGTGAAATGTATTGTCAATCAGTGTTGCTTCCTAGTGGACAGTTTGATTTCACATAAGTGTGATTGACTTGAGTTACATTGTGTTGTTTAAGGTTCCCTTTATTTTTATGAGCAGTATATATATATATATATATATATATTTACAGTACCAGTCAAAAGTTTGAATACATCTACTCATTTCAAGTGTTTTTCTTAATTTTTTACTATTTTCTACATTGTAGAATTATAGTGAAGACATGAAACTATGAAATAGCACATAAAGAAACATGTAGTAACCGAAAAAAGTGTTAAACAAATCAAAATATATTTTAGATTTTAGGAGTCATCAAAGTCGCCACCCTTTGCCTTGATGACAGCTTTGCACACTCGTGGCATTCTCTCAACCAGCTTCATGAGGTAGTTACTGGAATGCTTTTCCAAAAGTCTTAAAGTAGTTCCCACATATGGCTGAGCACTTGTTGGCTGCTTTTTGTTCACTCTGCGGTGAGTGAATATGGCATTATGTCCATCCCGTCTCACAACCGCAGACTACGTGGAACCACGCTATCCCAGGATCCTCTACATCCAAACTTCTTCACTTGCGGGATCGTCTGAGACCAGCCAGCTGGACAGCTGATGAACTGAGGATTATTTCTGTCTGTAATAAAGCATCTATATGCGGATGATACTATTATGGATACTATTGCTCTGACAGTTGATCTGGCTGTTTCAAACTACAGTCAGATTTATAATCTTGGTGTGCTTGGACCATGCTAGTTTTGTTGGTGATGTGGATACCAAGGAACTTGAAGCTCTCAAACTGCTACACTACAGCCCCATCAATGACAATGGGGGCGTGCTCAGTCCTCCTTTTCCTGTAATCCACAATCATCTCCTTAGTCTTGATCACGTTGAGAGAGAGGTTGTTGTCCTGGCACCACACGGCCAGGTCTCTGACCTCCTCCCTATAGGATGTCTCATCGTTGTTGGTGATCAGACCTACTACTGCAATGTCGTCAGCAAACTTAATGATGGTGTTGGGAGTTGTTCCTAGCCATGCAGTCATGAGTTAACAGGGAGTACAGGAGGGGACTGAGCACGCACCCCTGAGGGGCCCCTGTGTTGAGGATTAGTGTGACGAGTGTGTGTTACTTATCCTTACCACCTGGGGCCGGCCCATCAGGAAGTCCAGGATCCAGTTGCAGAGGGAGGTTGTTTAGGCCCAGGGACCTTAGCTTAGTGATGAGATTTAAGGGCACTATGGTGTTGAATGCTGAGTTGTAGTCAATGAATAGCATTCTCCCTTTGTAGTCTGTAATAGTTTGCAAGCCCTGCCACATCCGACGAGCGTCGGAGCCGGTGTAGTACGATTCGATCTTAGTCCTGTATTGACACTTTGTCTGCTTGATGGTTCGTGGGAGGGCATAGCGAGATTCTTTCTTATTTCTTAACTCCATTCTTGCATATTTTATTCCTCGTGTGATTTTTTTTTTACTCTGCATCATCGGGAAGGTCTCTTAAGGCAAGCATTTCATGGTCAAGTCTAAACCCATTGTATTCGGCACATGTGACAAATTTGATTTTTCTTTCGTTCAAGCTTCGGGGGCCTAAGACACTCACAAGAGTGAAACATAGAGCCATCATATTTAATCACTCCACAAGACAAGAGATATCATATTTATCTCCCTTTAAAGTGTAAACACACAGCGTGGACCCAGGAGGTGAAACCTGCAAAATAACTTTCCTGCTATCTTCTCTCTCCGCTAATGTTCAGACATGCGGCCACCATCTTACCTTTTAAGAACACTGTAATTTCTGGGCATAATGAATAATGCATCAGGATCACACCGGCATTATTCTCATGTTTTTAATGAATATTTTTCAAGGTGATTATTGCTCTGTTCACACTTATTTTCCAAATAGATTACTGTGTGAGAACCTGCCTGTTACGGAACAGTGGGTAATTAAAACCACTGTCAAACTTTTTTGAAGAAGAAAACACAGCAACAGCTGATGAAGAGGGTTATACTGTATAATGTATCAGCCATAGCTTGATCTGGACCTTATTTTTTAAATTGAACTTGGCAAGGCACTTAATAACAAATTCTTGTTCACAATGAAGGCCTACTCCGGCCAAACACGGACGATGCTGGGCCAGTTGTGTGCCGCCCTATGGACTCCCAATCACGGCCAGTTGTGATACAGCCTGGATTCAAACCAGGGTGTTTGTAGTGACAACTTTAGCACTGAGATGCAGTGCCTTGGGACCGCTGCACCAGTTGGGAGCCCATACCTTAGCCTTTACCTGTTCTAGAATTGGGTCTAGGTAGTACTGTGGAACTTTAAAGATACAAAGTTCAAAGTCTGAGGTCGCTTGACCGAATCAGACCGTCACGTTCCACCTGGATCGCCGTAATGAATAAGATATCTTCAATGATTGACATTTCAGGACATATAAAAAGCCAGTGTAGGAAAATGTACACTGCAAGCCCAGCAGCAGCTAGCTAGCACGATACACACCGCAGTGAGATCTAGAACTGAACAGAGTGTCTTTGACATTTTGTCTGAGACTGTTAGACAGCTTCCAGTAAACTAACCGGTCAAGAAAGGAAGATGGATTCCGCTGATAGTGGGCTATAAGTCTGCCCGTCCATCACCATGCCTGGCACATTCATCACCCACTCCCCCTGTTTGTTCTCCAGCCCACATTAAGGTCCCTCACATTTGAATCCTCTTGCTCTAAATAGAAATTGATTTATTGTCGTTGTTGGCAAGCTCCGGTGCTCGCTGTCTGACTTTGGAAATTAGTTCTGTCAGCGCTCCTGCTTTTTTCCCAATCCCGTCATTCTCTTGCTACAACTCGGAATGCTAACTGGGAAGTGGGAACCTTGGGAGCAGATAGGCGGAGGTGGAGGCAGTGTTGCGTGTGCTTGAACCGTGTTGTCGTCATTGAAGATGTCGCCTCATTTAGACTTCCACGTATGAGTGGCACCCTATATTTGACAGAAGGAGTTTTCTGTATGTTCTGTATCTTAAAGTGTATGGTGGAAACAGCAGTGGGACACACCACAGCAGGAGCTCCCAGGCATTAGAAACTGCCAGAACTACATGGAATAACTACAATAACATGACATACAACTGACATAAACGGCAAATCTCATGTAGGGTTTACTGTAATCCTATAGTCATATCCCGTGAAGAAGCTAACAAGCTGTTTCTAATGAATGCCTTTTTCAATGGCAGATACTGTAATGTAATGTAATGACACACACACACACACACACACACACACACACACACACACACACACACACACACACACACACACACACACACACACACACACACACACACACACCACACACACACACACGCACACACAGCTTAGAGGGCAGAGGATGCAGGCTGGTGCAATGCTGAGAGGTTGAACATTGACTTGGCTCTGCGCCCTGATCTTTACAGCGTGGGAGAATAATGCACATTGATTCACCTCCACATCACACTTCTAATATGCGTACATGTTTTTCAGTTTTTTAAACACATTAACAGGAGACATACCTACTGACCCCTACCCCCACTTCAACAATTACCTGTTTCAGCATGCAGAGCAAGAGGAAGCCTCTACTTCATAATTTACCTGTTTCAGCCTGCAGAGCAAGAGGCAACCTCTACTTCATAATTTACCTGTTTCAGCCTGCAGAGCAAGAGAAACTTCTACTTCATAATTACCTGTTTCAGCCTGCAGAGCAAGAGGAACCTCTACTTCATAATTTACCTGTTTCAGCCTGCAGAGCAAGAGGAAACCTCTACTTCATAATTTACCTGTTTCAGCCTGCAGAGCAAGAGAAAACTCTACTTCATAGTTTACCTGTTTCAGCATGCAGAGCAAGGAGGAAACCTCTACTTCATCATTTACCTGTTTCAGCATGCAGAGCAAGAGGAAACCTCTAACTTCATAATTTACCTGTTTCAGCCTGCAGAGCAAGAGGAAACCTCTACTTCATCATTTACCTGTTTCAGCCTGCAGAGCAAGAGGAAACCTCTACTTCATCATTTACCTGTTTCAGCCTGCAGAGCAAGAGGAAACCTCTACTTCATCATTTACCTGTTTCAGCCTGCAGAGCAAGAGGAAACCTCTACTTCATCATCTACCTGTTTCAGCATGCAGAGCAAGAGGAAACCTCTACTTCATTATTTACCTGTTTCAGCATGCAGAGCAAGAGGAAATCTCTCTTCATCATTTACCTGTTTCAGCATGCAGAGCAAGAGGAAACCTCTACTTCATAATTTACCTGTTTCAGCCTGCAGAGCAAGAGGAAACCTCTACTTCATCATTTACCTGTTTCAGCCTGCAGAGCAAGAGGAAACTTCTACTTCATCATTTACCTGTTTCAGCCTGCAGAGCAAGAGGAAACCTCTACTTCATCATTTACCTGTTTCAGCCTGCAGAGCAAGAGGAAACCTCTACTTCATCATTTACCTGTTTCAGCCTGCAGAGCAAGAGGAAACCTCTCTTCATCATTTACCTGTTTCAGCCATGCCGAGCAAGAGGAAACCTCTCTTACATCATTACCTGTTTCAGCCTGCAGAGCAAGAGGAAACCATCTCTACTTCATCATTTACCTGTTCCAGCATGCAGCAGCAAGAAGGAAACCTCTACTTCATCATTTACCTGTTTCAGCCTGCAGAGCAGAGGAAACTTCTACTTCATCATTTAACTGTTTCAGCATGCAAGAAGCAAGAGGAAACCTCTACTTCATCATTTACGCTGTTTCAGCCTGCAGAGCAAGAGGAAACCTCTCTTCATCATTTACCTGTTTCACGCCTGCAGTAGCAGAGGAAACCTCTACTTCATCATTTACCTGTTCAGTCCTGCAGTTCAAGAGGAAACCTCTACTTCATCATTTTACCTGTGTTCAGGACATGCAGAGCAAGAAGGAAACCTCTACTTCATCATTTACCTGTTTCAGCCTGCAGAGCAAGAGGAAACTTCTACTTCATAGTTTACCTGTTTCAGCATGCAGAGCAAGCTGCAACCTCTACTTCATCAATTTACCTGTTTCAGCATGCAGAGCAAGAGGAAACCTCTACTTCATAATTTACCTTTTCAGGCCTGCAGACGCAAGAGGAAACCTCTCTTCATCATTTACCTCGTTTCAGCATGCATAGCAAGAGGAAACATCTACTTCCTCATTTACCTGTTTTCAGCATGCAGAGCAAGAGGAAACATCTACTTCATAATTTACCCTGTTTCAGCCTGCAGAGCAAGAGGAAACCTCTCTTCATCATTTTCATCTGTTTCAGCCTGCAGAGCAAGAGGAAACCTCTTCTTCATCATTTACCTGTTTCAGCCTGCAGAGCAAGGAGGAAACCTCTACTTCATAATTTAACCTGTTCAGCCTGCAGAGCAATGAGGAAACCTCTCTTCATCATTTACCTGTTTCAGCCTGCAGAGCAAGAGGAAACCTCTACTTCATCATTTACCTGTTTCAGCATGCAGAGCAAGAGGAAACCTCTACTTCATCATTTACCTGTTTCAGCCTGCAGAGCAAGAGGAAACCTCTCTTCATCATTTACCTGTTTCAGCCTGCAGAGCAAGAGGAAACCTCTACTTCATAATTTACCTGTTTCAGCCTGCAGAGCAAGAGGAAACCTCTACTTCATCATTTACCTGTTTCAGCATGCAGAGCAAGAGGAAACCTCTACTTCATCATTTACCTGTTTCAGCCTGCAGAGCAAGAGGAAACCTCTACTTCATCATCTACCTGTTTCAGCCTGCAGAGCAAGAGGAAACTTCTACTTCATCATTTACCTGTTTCAGCGTGCAGAGCAAGAGGAAACCTCTACTTCATAATTTACCTGTTTCAGCCTGCAGAGCAAGAGGAAACCTCTACTTCATCATTTACCTGTTTCAGCCTGCAGAGCAAGAGGAAACCTCTCTTCATCATTTACCTGTTTCAGCCTGCAGAGCAAGAGGAAACTTCGACTTCATAGTTTACCTGTTTCAGCATGCAGAGCAAGAGGAAACCTCTACTTCATCATTTCATTATCCCCCTCCTTTTTTCCTTTTCAGAAAACATTATTCCAAAAGCCTTTTCAATTAAAGTGAAATGAGTCCTAGCTATTATCACAGTTCGGCAAGCCCTGGCACTTTTCTGGCGGGTTCTTTGATCGCCATGGAAATGACCCTATCATTGCCATGGCTACCTTCTGCCGCTACATGTAATTTTCCAACATGTGAGGAGCACTGATAGTGCCCAATCAATTGCCGGAGAAAAGAAGGGGGGAACAAATGGAGGGGGGAATCTCATCTTTCTGCATGGGAGTGTCTGGCACCTGGGCCAGACAGAGAAAGAGAGAGAGAGAGAGAGAGATAGTGAGAGAGAGGGGGAGAGAGAGCGATAGAAAGGCAACAAATATGGGTAAAGAGGGAACCATGCTTTCACATCTTGGAGGCACCGACACCCGGGTTCCAGAAAAACTGGTCAAACTGACTCAAAGCGTACTCTGGTGTCACGACTTCAGCCGAAGTCGGCCCCTCTCCTTGTTCGGCGGCGACGTTCGGGGGGTCGACGTCACCGGCTTTCTAGTCATCACCGATCCATGTTTCTCTTTTCGTTGGTTTTGTCTTGATTACACACACCTGGTTTCAATTCCCTTATTATGTTCCTTATTTAACCCTCTGGCCTACCTTTCCTGTTTTGTCCGTGATTGTTAGTTCTCAGTGGTTGTTGGAGGTGTTCTCTTCACTGTATTGCTTCTTGTTGTAGATTTTTTGCGTGTGTTTTATGAGGGTAAACTAGACTGTTTTCGCTCAAACCTGTGTCCCTGCGCCTGACTCCGCTACGTCTCCAAACCCAGGTTATCACATCTGGAGAGCTTGGATGGTTGCGGGCGGAGGCAGCTGCCGTACCAGGGCTGTGATACAGCCCAACAGGATGCTGTTTTTCAGTCCTCCAGCTTTTACAGTAGATAGAATGTTGACTGTTCTACTGAAATGAAAACACAGACCTAAGCTGGTCCCTATCAAATCCAATTAAACATGCTGTGAACTTTCCTCTTTGCCCTGTGCTTGTCACATTTGCGCATTGACCTGGGAAAGAAGCTACCTTGATCAGTGGTTAATTAATTAATGAGATCTTCACTAGCTAGCTACATCACTGCATCATTGTCTCTTTATTTCACCACAATGTTTTTCTAAACTACAATATCTAAAAATTAACAAGCACAGAAAAAACATGCTGCATTTTCTACATGTGCTGTTAGGATGGTCAGACGCACAGCACATCGGAGTACATCAGTACAACGACAACTGTGTCCACTACTAGCTCTACATTACCTCCAATATCTTTTCCACTGCTTCCACCACAACTAAGAGACACATACTGTAAGGGGGCAGAAGGCTGGGGAGACAAAGGGGGGGGGGATTCCTATATAATAAGACTCCATTGTTAGGATAGGGAGAGAAGACAGGAGGAGAGGAGAGGAGAGGAGAGGAGAGGAGAGGAGAGGAGAGGATGAGGAGAGGATGAGGAGCGGAGGAGAATGAGGCAACTAAGGCTGCTAAATAAAGGATGAGGTAATAAAGCGAGGGAGTGGTACACTGCCGCTGCCAAGATATCCCCTTTAGAACTATCCTTCAAATATTTATCTTCGTCAGGCTACTGAGACAGAATATTGTTCCCCCTCCAAATAGCAGATTGAGTGTGTGTGTGTCTGGTGTGTGTGTGTTTACATGCCTTAATGAACACCTCCCCAAAGCCCTGACAGCCATCAGCGGACATTATAGGTTGCTCGTAATGTCTGGAGTATGTCAGTGTTTATGTTGACAAAGTGTTATTAAGTCCAAGGCCTGTTTCAGTGCTCCGACGTGTTGTTTACTTTCTGCGGAGGACAACAACATATCGATGAAATAAGCAGAAGTGATTTGACTGATGTGGCGTTATGGCAAAGTGAAGCCAGTGTACTGAAGCCAGAATTATACACTGCCCTCCCCAGTCAATGCGGATTAGAATGGAGAGAATGTGAAGTTAATGCCTTACACAACGACTGAAGGAAGAGCACAACAAGAAAGATTTGTTTTTTTTTTAACCTCCTCTCTAAAACAGATTCGACTCAGTGTAATCCTGTTATAGATAGTGTTACTCATAGTGTTGTGTTTGCACTGGCCTGTGTGTGACAATGTTCTCTGGCTGACTAGGGAAAGGTTATTTGAAGCTGTATAGCAATGGGGGAGAACATCTTCAAGCAGCTCTTTTCTCAGACCTGCACCGCTACATCTCTGTTGTTGTCTTGTTTTGGATAACGAAGCCATTGTGCGTCTGAGTCAGCACTAAGGGGTATTAGAAAAGACTACGATAGCCAAGCTTTTAATCGTGTATCTACTGTAGAGGATAGACAACACAACTAAACACTGTCTCTCTGATCATGTTTTTAATCGTGTATCTACTGTAGAGGATAGACAACACAACTAAACACTGTCTCTCTGATCATGTTTTTAATCGTGTATCTACTGTCGAGGATAGACAACACAACTAAAACACTGTCTCTCTGATCATGTTTTTAATCGGTATCTACTGTAGAGGATAGACAAAACAACTAAACACTGTCTCTTCTGATCATGTTTTAATCGTGTATCTACTGTAGAGGATAGACTACACAACTAAACACTGTCTCTCTGATCATGTTTTAATCGTGTATCTACTGTCGAGGATAGACAACACAACTAAACACTGTCTCTCTGATCATGTTTTTAATCGTGTATCTACTGTCGAGGATAGACAACACAACTAAACACTGTCTCTCTGATCATGTTTTTAATCAGTGTATCTACTGTAGAGGATAGACAACACAACTAAACACTGTCTCTCTGGTCATGTTTTTAATCGTGTATCTACTGTAGAGGATAGACAACAACACTAAAACACTGTCTCTCTGATCATGTTTTTAATCGTGTATCTACTGTAGAGGATAGACAACACAACTAAACACTGTCTCTCTGATCATGTTTTTAATCGTGTATCTACTGTCGAGGATAGACAACACAACTAAACACTGTCTCTCTGATCATGTTTTTAATCGTGTATCTACTGTAGAGGATAGACAACACAACTAACACGTCTCTCTGATCATGTTTTTAATCGTGTATCTACTGTAGAGGATAGACAACACAAACTAAACACTGTCTCTCTGATCATGTTTTTAATCGTGTATCTACTGTAGAGGATAGACAACACAACTAAACACTGTCTCTCTGATCATGTATAGCGAGCACAAATACACGTGCAAACACAGGCATGAAGCCACACCACGCAAACACATGACAAAGCAGTTAAACAAACACACACACACACACACTCATAAATTCACACTCACACACAAACACACACACACGCACGCACACTCTAATATCACTGCATTCACAGCCCAGTTGGCATGCAGATCTACAAGTTGACAGGAATCCCAGGGGTGTTATGACAGAAGCAGTAAGCTGGGCTGCACACAAAGCCCTCTCGGAAAATTACGTTTTAGGGACTATTCTCCTTTCGGCTTCATTTACCCTCTATACTAAACTCTTCCCTTTCAATTAGAGCTGAGAGGATTTCTTCCTGTACTCCGCCTCCATTTTGAAGCCCCTAAACATATATATTTTTTAATCTTCTAAGTTATCAGCTAACCCAGGTGAGGACATTTGATGCAGTACCTGCCTGCTTTACGGCGGCGCAATCATTATCTAATCATTCAGTCATACTATGTCGCATTTGAATTGTCACACAGGGTTAATGTATTAGTGCACAAGCGCTTCGATCACAGATTCATTTTATTACTATGCGGTTGAAAATTATGAATTTAACAAGGTAATTCTCCAAGCGTACGGAGGGGGTGATTATGGAAGGGGATTGTGTGCTGAAACTAATTGGGACCCCGTTTCAAACGGCAAACACATTTTGCCACCGTGGTTGGTTGGAAACTTTTTACTGATGTAGGTTGGGCACTGTTAAAGGGGGTAATTCAGAAAACAAATGCTAGTGAAGTCTAATGTGTTTGGCAAACTGTGTTTTTACAGTAAAGCATCCACAATGCCTACAAGAGAGAAATGAGAAAAAAGTAACACTGACAGATCACAGTAAATATACTCCCCCAAGTATGTAAATATACTCTCCAGGTATGTAAATATACTCCCCTAGGTATGTCAAGCAGCTACATACATTACAATGGCCCATATCTGATTGTGGCAAACTTCCTACTTTAGTAACATTTTCAGATTGAACGATCTGAATGAACATTCCAAAATGTTACATCAAACAGCACATTTTTTTTGCAAGGATTACTGTGGCATTTCAGGGAAAATAAATGGAAACTGCAAATTACTTTGCTATTCCTACAACATGTAATAGAAAGCCTAAGTATCTACATGAATTTTTTTGTAGAGGCAGTTTCGACCCAAAATAGACACTTAATGTTTGCCGCACACGACTGTTAGCTTGTGTTAGCGAGTGTTCCACGGCTAACACAAAACAAATGGAATAAGTTAACTTTTTTCCCTTGTTGAACGCACCTCAAGTATGTTAGGAACACTATACTGTAACGGTTTTATATTCAAGATATAAACATGTTTTCCTCCTGTGAAGTTACAGTAGCAGCCAACTCATCTTCTTTAATCTGGAGTACGAGGCGACATGTTGTACATTTACATCATTTAGCAGACGCTCTTATCCAGAGCGACTTACAGTAATGAATGCATACATTTCATACATTTCATTTCATGCATTTCTTGTACGGGCCCCCCCGTGGGAATTGACCCACAACCCTGGCGTTGCATACACCATGCTATCTACCAACTGAGCCCCCAACTGAGCCCCAGTTTCATGGCCAGTTCCTTCCCCCTCTACTCATAATGAAATAACAGCAGCCCCATAATGACTTATCACTAGATTGAGCATGGTGTACAGGAAGAAAGCAAATAGTAGTTAATAGTTGTCAAATCGTTTAAAAGGGAGCAGTCACCGATATCTGCAGGCAGTTTGTGTGTGTGTGTGTGCGTGGAGTGTATCTCTGTGTGTGTGTACGTGTGTGTGTGTGTGTGTGTGTGAGTGAGAGTGTGTGTGTGTGTGTGTGTCTCTGTGTGAGTGTATCTCTGTGTGTGTGTACGTGTGTGTGTGTGTGTGAGTGAGAGTGTGTGTGTGTGTGTGTGTGTGTGTGTGTGTGTGTGTGTGTCTCTGTGTGTGTGTACGTGTGTGTGTGTGTGTGTGTGTGTGTGAGTGAGAGAGAGAGTGTGTGTGTGTGTGTGTGTGTGTGTGTGTGTGTGTGTGGTGGTGTGTGGTGTGTGTGAGAGAGAGAAAGTGTGTGTGAATGAGAGAGAGAGTGTGTGTGTGTGTGTGTGTGTGTGTGTGTGTGTGTGTGTGTGTGTGTGGTGTGGTGTGTGTGTGGTGGTGTGTGTGTCTGTGTGTGTGTGTACGTGTGTATACACGCTCATGGAAATAAAAGACCATACCGTAATCCTCTGCAAACAAACAGCTCTGCCTCCTCGTACTACTCTGCATTGTAAACAATTGCCAATATCAGATTAAAGCTTTTCGATTGAAACTATTCGCATACAGTGACATCTAGGTCAGGGTTGGGCAATTTTGATGTGAGGTAGGGCCCCAAAAAATCATACATCATCATGAAGGTACCGCAGTGGCTCGCGGGTCCCACATACCCACATCTGTACCCACATCTATACCCTCATCTAGACCCTCATCTAAACCCTCATCTATTCCCATATCTGAACCCTCATCTATAACCCCCATCTATACCCTCATCTAAATCCCCATCTATACCTCATGCTAAACCCCCATCGAAACCCCCATCTATACCCTCATCTATACCCTCATCCTAAACCCATATCTATGCCCACATCTGTACCCACATCTATACCCACATCTATACCCTAATATATACCCTCTCATCTATACTATCATCTACACCCTCATCTATATCCTCATCTAAACCCCACATCTATACCCACATCTTTTCCCATATCTAACCCACATCTATACCCTCATCTAAACCCTATCTAAACCCTCAATCTAAACCCACATCTATACCCTCATCTATTCCCACATCTGTACCCACATACCTGTACCCACATCTGTACCCACATCTGTACCCTCATCTGTACCCATCTATACCCACATCTATACCCACATCTATACTCACATCTATACCCATATCTGTACCCACATCTATACCCATATCTGTACCCACATCTATATCCACATCTATACCCACACATGCAGTCAGAGCCAGCCCTAGCCTTTTGGGGGCCTTAAGAGGAATTTCGACTATCCGGATATCCCCCAAAAATTATGACATTATTAGAATAGCGAAATACCAATCCCTAATTGGCGTCCATTGAAGTTAAAGCCGGAGGAAAGTAAATACTCTGATGAGAGGGCTTACACAGAACTTTATAAGAGACAGCATTTTTGCCTGGCAGAGCCCCCAAGGCACTAATGGATTCTGCTGGCTTAACACATATTGACAGACAGACACTAATTATTTGTAGCTAATGCTAGCTGGAGACACATCATTAGGTGGGACCAGCCTTCATGAATGGTAGGACCAGCCCTCATGAATGGTAGGACCAGCCCTCATGAATGGTAGGACCAGCCCTCATGAATGGTTGGATCAGCCCTCATGAATGGTAGGACCAGCCCTCATGCATGGTTGGACCAGCCCTCATGAATGGTTGGATCAGCCCTCATGAACGGTTGGACCAGCCCTCATGAACGGTTGGACCAGCCCTCATGAATGGTTGGACCAGCCCTCATGAACGGTTTGGATCAGCCCTCATAAAAAGTGGGACCAGCCCTCATGAAAGGTGGGACCAGCCCTCATGAAGGTGGGACCAGCCCTCACGAAAGGTGGGACCAGCCCTCATGAAAGGTGGGACCAGCCCTCATGAAAGGTGGGACCAGCCCTCATGAATGGTAGGACCAGCCCTCATGAAAGGTGGGACCAGCCCTCATGAAAGGTGGGACCAGCCCTCATGAAAGGTGGGACCAGCCCTCATTAAAGTAAGATCAGAAGACTGTTATGACAATGCTAGAAATATTGCCTGATTGGATTTCGAGGGAACAGTCCAGTTTAGAAGTGAACATGGCACACACACCACACACACACACACACACCACACACACACACACACACCACACACACACCCACACACACACACACACACACACACACACACACACACACACCACTAGCACCGGTCCCACTGTGAGAGAGTGGAGAAGCTATCTTACCTGTAAAATCAGAGCATGGTCGCTCTTTCTGTCATCACCTTCAGACCGGGACCTCAAGGACAGAGCCAGTCATTGCCCGGGTCAGAGGATTCTGAGAAAGCACTTGAAAATAAATCATTCTAATTGAAGTGGAAATAACTATTTGCATGTGAGTGACCACCCATTCGTCACAACTATTTGGTGCACTGCAGTTTCTGCGTTATTTCTGTCTTCTAATTGGTTACTTGGTACAAATGGATCTTCAATCAAACATGTGTTCAGTATCTACTGGGGTAGGGGGAAAAAAACACAGTCTCTTCTTCATCCCTCTTTCTCTCTCACTCCCTCTCTCTCTCCCTCTCTCTTTCTCTCTCTTTCTCTCTCCCTCCTTTCTCTCTCTCGTTCGTCTCTCTCTCCTCTCTCCTCTCTCTCCTTTTCTCTCCCTCGTCTCTCTTCTCTCTT